>NC_045596.1:195993707-196273627 GCF_009762305.2 Zalophus californianus
ATATTGGAGCTGGAATTCAGACCCCACTGACTCCATTCTGATATTATATAATTACTCTCCTTTTACATCTGAGGGAACCAAAGCTATTAAGGAGTATAGTCAAGGTTCGAAATCCAAACCGCCAGATGCCAGACCTTTCATTCCTGCCGGTGTGTCTATCTACCCCCGGTCATCAAGGCACCCTCTACTTTGTCTTCCCTTCTTCCCCACTGTCCTTGTCGTGAACTTCCCAGCATCAGAAAAACAGTGAGCTGCAGCCTACCACCCACTGCGACGTGTGGGCTCTACTCAGCGGAGCATGGACAGGCTCTCATGTCTGACATGCCTCGTTGATCAAGATGTTCTTTGGTTTAGAGAAATGTATAAATGTGGGTGTTTGCTGCTCTTTTATCATGGACACTGTGCTGATCTTTCAAGACCCTGCGAGGCATGAGGACGTTCCTCTTTCTCTTTGTTGTTCTCTTCCTCCTGGCCCCAGGTAAAACCAACATCTTTGCAGGGAAGGTTATAGAGGTGGTGGCCCAGAGACAGGTCTGCTTCAAGTGAGCACCTGGGTGTGCTCAGGCCGGTGACCCCGCAGGGGAACATCTGCTATAGGAGGTGACTTTTGTTGAATGCCTCTTCCGCAAATCCCTTTCATTTTTCATTATTGTCTCGGGTGGGGTATCACAGGGTTGAAGAAAGAAAGATATGCCAGGAAAGATGCCCTTTGGTCCCCAGCTCTATGCTCACTGACAACAACAAAAATTGGGGGAAAAAATAGAAAAACAAGCGTAGGCATCAGTGGATCTTTTAAGAAATAATTGTGATAGAGATGGGACAGGTAAGGAAAAGAGCCAGAGAAAGGAGTGCTGGACAAGGAAAGGAATGGAGGTCGGACACTGTGTTCGTGCCAGGTCAAACGATACCCAGAAATCCAACGTGCAAATTGGAAACTGAGCAAGGCTCCCTTTTCAGACCAGTCAGACTTATTATATAAGTAGTCGACACGATATGCCAACATGTAATATACAATTATCTAATAAAAGCAAGTGGAGCTGACCTATTTACGTGCCATACGCACACACACACAGAGTTCCATTAACCTCTAGATGGGTGCGTGTGATGACCCACTCAAAGCCTTGCACACACAGATGCTCTCTCCCTTTGCAGAGGCTTTCTGTTTCTGGACCATCACTGTCAATTGGATGCAATACAAGAGCTCTTGTCAAGAGTGAGGTCCCATACCAATTGTCCAATTGACAATTGACCTTACAACACTAAGAGGGCAGTGAGAGTCCCCCGCAGTGGGAGCCACAGTTCACTGAGCTTTGAAACATTGGAGTATGTGTACTTATGAACTTAAATGCTGATGCTAGAAACGACTAGGCACACGCTGGTACCAATCCACCTGGTTTTAGTTTTACGTATGAGTGAATTAGCCTCCTTTATATGTTGACCTCAATTTCAATTTGTGTACATCGGACGCTGCCCTCCGTAACCCGGGATTAGGTAAAACTCTAATATCTGACAAGATGTGTGTCTGTCCTCAACTGGAAGGGGGCTGCTCCTAGGATTGCTACTGATAAAGTACTAAGGCCAGAGCGGGTATCCTGTGCAGAGCAGACAGGAGGGGTCTTGGAGAGCCACCCCCAGCACCCCGCCCTTACCTGCTCTCCAGCACATTTGGTGAAATGTGTTAAAGAAATTTGATTGAGCCCTTCTAAACAATGTTTTTCCTTCCACACACAATAGTAAATGCTTCCCTTTCTATATATTTATCCTTGTTTACTCCAGTCTTGGACCATCTCCCCCGCCTCAGACCTGCCCTGCTCTCACCCAGGAGCACTTTGGCAGTGAGCTGGGGCGTTACCCACCCTGGAGGGGTTTTCAGGAACAAGGTGATCATTACCTCAATAGATTCTGATAAAAGAACAATAGCTTCTGCTTCTCAAAGCCCCCACACAGCCTTACCCCAAATGCCAGAAGATAAATCTCTTCGGCCTGGTCCTTAATCCACGTATGCCAAAAAGATAGAAAAAAATCAAAGAGAAAATAGTTCCCTACTACCTCATCTACTGTTAAGGTGAGACACTATGGCAGCTCGTGAAGCAATCTTTACTAACCAGTTACATGACCGTACCTGGTAACTGGACATATTAGTTATGAGAAGAGAATTAATCCAGGTGGCTCCTTCCCTTGTATAGCCAGGAATGCATTTTTTGATGAGAAATGCTTCAAGCTTAACGGGAGATGTGTGAATTCTTGTCGGAAAAATGAAGAACTTGTTGCTCTCTGCCAGAAGTCTCTGAAATGCTGCCTGACACTCCAGCCATGTTGGGAGAGTAAAGATGACTAAATCTGAAGACTCTGGCTTTCCCGAGCGACATAAATGACCTACTTTTGTCTTCTCTTGATGCTGGCCTCTTCAGTGAGAAGACACCTCAATAAAAATAAATGAATGTCTTTTATCAATTTGTCAAGTGCTTCACTTAGAATAAGGAAATGTAAATAGCTAACCTTGATGGTCCCTGCCTACTGGTTTCTTTTCCTGTAGTTTTTTGGTAAGGGGATTTTCCCAAAACCATCTGATATTCCTTTTTAAAGGGGACTGGTAAAGACTACAAGTCAACAAACCTCTAGCTTGCCCTCAGGTGTCAGCCCCAACCACCTGTTGAGATAGAGGATAGATAAATGGATGGGTAGAGAATTGAACATATATCTATACAGATAGTTACATGAATGACAAATAGATAGCAGGTAAATTTACTTCTTAAGGACTCCCGTGTGTCAGACACACATCTAAATTAATCATCTTGACTCCATGGCTTTAATTGGAGACAGTTAAATACTCCTTATGGATTTGTCCCCATCCATGAAGTCTGGGAATCAAATTTGCTGATGGGCAGAGGGACTGTAAGTATCTAGAGTTGACAAGAGCTCCAGTAACCTGGGTCCTGGTCCCAGACTGACTTTCTATGATTTGCCAAATTACTCCCTGGCACTAAGCTTTCATATTACTTGCTTCAAGTAAGGATTCCTGGTCATGTTCCACAGGCCTAAGATCCAGCCTTGGTTCCCTGCTGGATCAGAAATCTTGCCTTATTTCCCTCTTGATTCCTCAAGGTCAGTGTATTTAATCCTGTTGGAATCAACAATCTTTTTTAATGACATTTTTCTGTTTTGAGATAATTATAGAGTCATATACAGTTGTAAAAGATGATACAGATACATCTCTACCTTTTCATCCGGTTTTCCCAATAGCACAACCAGAGTGCAATATGACCACCAAATATTGGCAGGATACAAAACAAGTCCATCACCACAGAGCCCCCCACCAGGTTGTACATTCAGAGCCACACCCTGCTTCCTGCCTCCACCTCCACCTCCACCTCCACCTCCACCTCCACCTTAACTCCTGCTGCAATTAATCTCTTCTCCACTTCGACAACTTGTCCCTTCAGGAATGTCAAATAAATGGAATCATACTGACGTAACTTCTAGGAATTGGCTTTTTACTCACGATAGTTCTCTGGAGATTCTTCAAGTTTGTTTCATGCCTCTTTGTTGTTGCGTGGTAGTCCACCGTATGGATGTACCACAGTTTAACCATTCACCTGCTGGAGGACAGCTGGGTCCTTCCCAGTTTGGTGCTATTACAAGTAAAGTTGCTGTCAACACTTATGTTTTTTGGAGGTTTTGTCTTTTTTAACAGATTTTATTTATTTATTTGAGAGAGAGGTAGCATGAGAGAGCACGAGGAGGGAGGGAGGGAGCAGCAGGTTCCCGCTGAGCAGGGAGCCCGACACGGGGTTCGATCCCAGGACCCTGGGATCGTGACCTGAGCCGAAGGCAGACACTTAACCCACTGACCCACCCAGGCGCCCCAACATTAATGTTTATAGGTTTTTGAGCAAACACAAGTTTTCATTACTCTGAGATAAGTGTCCTGATGTGCAATTGCCAGGTCCTATGTTTGCGAGTTCAGTTTTTATGAGAGAATGCCTTATTCTCCAGAGCGGCGGCACCGTTTTAAGCTCCCACCAGGAATGTAAGCATGGCCTTTCTTATCCACACTGTCGCTGACGTCTGCTTGCAAAGAATTGTCACTATTTTTTTTTTTATTTTTGCCAGTCAGGTAAGTGTGTATCAATAGCTTGTGTGTGATTTTAATTTGAATTTCTCTAAAATCTAATGGTGTCTCACACCTTGTCCTGTGCTATTTTTGCCATTTTCATATCTCCTTCAGTGAAATGTGTGTCTCATACTTATTTTGTCATTGGACTTTTTCTTGTTGGATTATTTCTGTTGAGTTTTGGGAGTCCTTGATATATTCTTGATATGGGTCATTGGTTGGAAACGTGGTTTACAAATATTTTTCCCCCAATCTACAGCTTGTATTGTTAACCTCTTGCTAGATCTTTTGCAGAGCAATTTTTTTTTTTTTTAGGCTTTGTGAAGTCCAACTTATTTCTATGAATTGTGGGGTTTATTTGGGGTCAAGTCTAAGAACTTTTTGGGTAGCCCTAGATGCTTTTCTCCTATATTCTTTTCTAAAAGCTTAATCGTTTCACATTTACACTTACATCCATGAACCACCTTGAGTTAATTTTTTTAAAAGCTGTAAGATGTTCAAGGTTTTGTTGTTTCCATTTCTGTCTTTGCCTGTGAGTGTTTCATTGCTCCAGCAGTGTTTGTCCAAAAGGTTGTCTTTTCTCCGTTGGATTCCTGTTGCTCTTTTGCCAAACACTGGCTTGTAGGATTTGACTCAACTGATTTGAAAACTTATGTCCAAACAAACTCCTGCCTGAAATGTTTATGGCAACTTTGTTCGTAATCACCCCAAACTAGAAGCATCCAAGATGTCCATTAATAGGTGAGTTGGTAACACATTGTGGTTCATCCAACTAATGGAATATTATTGAGGAATAAAAAGAGATAAGCTATCAAGTCGCAAAAAGACACAGAGGAATCTTAAATGCATATTCCCGTGTGAAAGAAACCAGTCTGAAAAGGTTAGATACTGTATGATTCCAGTTATAAGGCATTCTGGAAAGGGAAAAACTAGGGATCACAAAAAGAAGTGATTTTTGCCGTGGTTGCCAAGGGTTGACCAGGGGTAAAAACAGGGAATGTGTTAGGATGGAATATCAAACTATTCTGCATAATGCTAGGCCTTTGTTAAACCCTGAAAACTTTGCAGTACAAAGAGTGAACCGGTACACTGTGCAAATTAACAGAGTTGTTTTAGGAAGTCAGGGCTACCCCAGGATGGAATGCAGAATGTGACAAAACTATCTAACCGTGTCATACATGTGTAAAACAACTTCACTGAAGGTGGGGGTGTTGGTGACGCTGGCCTAGGTGACTTTGGCAGTGAGTGCTATCTCTCAGTCTACAGCCAAAAGAAACTGTACCAAATCACCACACTCTAGTGGATGATGTATTTCTTCAGTAACATAAACTTAACAATTCAGATCTTACGATATACATATAGACGAAATTGAAGAATTAAGTACACGACTGGCAGAAATGGGAGCCAGGGTTAGAGAGGGAGTTTATAGATAAGCAAGGGAAAGGTAGAATGACCCACGTGGGGTTGGATGAGAGGTGGAGACGTGGCTTTGATACAGATGGTAACATATACAAATATTTATTGATGTGTGTGTGGATGTGCGTTATTAAATAAACATGTATTTCCTTGTTCTGTTGGCTGAGAGGTCCTAGAAGCAAGGACATTCCAGCAACTATGAGCACAGCTGGGACTCACATATTGGTTTGTAATTCCATTAACCAATAAGAGGAGCCAGGGATCCTTGGAGAAGTGGCCGATTCTAGGACTGGAGCAGAAAATGTACAAGATAAACCCAGAGGAACTGCTTGTGGCAGAACGTATGGAAGAACTTCAAACAAACAAACAAACAAACAATAGCAAGGGTATGCCAGAGGAACACAAAAACTGAATTAATTTGAGCAAAAAAAAAAAAAAAAAGTAAGTAGTGTTGGCTCATAACCCAGAGTATAAAATAAATGTCCATGATCATGCCTCCACCATACTGACAGAAACCCGTCTTGCCCTGGCTGGTGTCCCTGCAATGTGACCTTCACCAGTGCTCCCTAGGTTCTCCCATTCAGCTGAGTGAGGAAGCTGGATGGGCTGCTGTATGCGATGTGCCTTTCCCCCAGGTAAAAAGCTCTAGTAAAATCATTGTCCTGGGAGCGTAAGTTCTTGTTGTGGAAAACTCTGGACACATTTCACACAATCACTTCCCCTTTTCCTTGCCAGAGCCACTGGGAGTTCCTTCTTGGCTCTTCACCATGGGAACCTCGTGAGTTTCCTGGAGTTAAAACCCAGGAAGGAATGGGCCCCTTAGCCCGTGGTCTTCGGTAGTTTGGCTCAGGCTTGTCCTCACTCAGCCTCTGGTAATGTGTCAAAATTACCAAAGCGTTCCTAACCAGTTTACGGTTCCAGAGTCATCTTCTCCATTTAGCACATCTCGGCTGTGACTCTCCAAATTTGGGAGCAGTGGTTTGCCCTGTGACCTCAATTCCCTGAGAGGGCTAAGAAAAACCATTGACCTTCAGTCTGTTCAGAGTTGTCCTTATTTAAAGGTAGGAGTGGTGACTTCCAGGTTTTGTACCTATAGCAGCTGACACCAAAGTCTCTGAGCTCGGCATAGGGGCCACCGTGCAGCCTGGACGCCCCGTCCCCAGAGTTCTCTTGAGATCCTTCCCCGAATCTGGTGCTTGCCAAGCGCAGGAGGCACCTGTCTGTAGGAGCATCTCAAACACAGTTCTTGCAGGGGGGCTCTTTGGATCCGCCGTCCGCCTCTCCTTCGCCTGGACCGTGCTTCCCGCACTGCTGTGAGATGTTACCAGCTGCATGCCTGAGGGGCCGTAGCTTTATACAGCTCCTGGGAGCTGCAGAGATCCCTCCCTGGACTGTGAGTAGCTAAACTCACATCCCCCACTTACCGCTCTAGGCCAGGGGCCAAGTGAGCAGGGGGGTACCTCCTCTCCTCTGTTCTGTTCTGCCCTCCCCTGCTCATGTCGCTTCTGCTTCATCTGCATCCACCCTATCGCACCATGCTCTCCACAGGTGGTTGGTTATCAAGCACATGTGGGGCATCGGGTCCTGGGCGAACGTATAATAGTGAGTGGAACATATCACTGTCTCCCACTTGAGGAACTTAGAATTCAATCGGGAAGTTACTAAAAACATATGTAACTACGACTTGGGAAAGATGTGATGCAAGAACCAAAAAAAAAAAAAAATTGCACACGGTGGACAGCAGTTCCAGGCACTTCCAGGGAGACATTCCCCAGTATCGTGACACTGAGGTCAGGGAGGTCATTCATGAGCAAAGGAGAGATGTGTTCTAGGCGAGGAAGCAGGGCAAGGGAAAGCATCGAGAGTCAAGAGCATCAGGCCCTGAAGGGAGACCAACGCTGCCCCCGCCCCGGGGAGGCTGAGGCCCGGGGTCCCACACCAGGTAGAAGGGGATCTGGGCTCAGCACCGCAGCTTTGAAACGCATGGTAAGCGGTTGAGTTGGATTCAACCAAAAAGTATTAGCAAACTGTTGTAGGGATTTTGAGAGGAGGTGTGATGAGCGCCAACTAATTTTTTTTTGATTTTGGTTTTGTTTTGTTTTGTCTTAGTCATGCTGGAAGAGAATTGGACGGTGGGGTCTATCAGCTAGGAACGCAGAGGGAAGGGGTGGTTAGGAAAACCACCGCAGTGGGCCTGTTTCGCCAGTGCGTTCGTTCAGTCACTCTCCCCAAAAACCACTGCTAAAGTCCCGCCTCCCCATCCTTGGGACACAATTAATCACACTGACTTATTCTGTTATTTAGCGAGAAGTGAATTTGACACAGACAAGATATGTGGTTATGGGACTGCCCACTGCCGGAGGAATTGTAAAGCAGAGGAATTCCAAATTGGAGTATGCCCCAATGTCTATCCGTGCTGTTTGAAAAAGCGAACCCACTGAATCCCGTGACACACTGACGCCCAGGGCTGCCTGGTCCCCAGAGCCGCTGATGGCTGGACCTCGGAGCCTTCCCTTCCTGAGGCCTCACAGCTAGAACATCCCCAGCGGCAGCCACTAGTCCGATTACTGAGACTGCGCTGAGCACCTTCACTCAGCGCAGAGCCAATGTAGGAGCCCCAGGATGGTCTTCTGTGGTGGGGAGAAGGGAGGAAAGCAATATGGGTTCCGTGAGAGTTTCAACACCTTAACAGCCAAGCCAAAAACTACGTCTCATCGGCCACAAGCCTAAGAGAACATCTTTTTTTTTTTTTTTTTTGGTCTGAATTGTATCAGTTGATCCTGATAGCATTCGTTTTCTGATCAGAAGTTTTGCTCTGCAGTTATATATGCCTTTTGTTCATTAAAATGGGGAAATAAATCAATATGAAGTGCAATTCGTTTGGCATACGCTATAATTCAAAGCACAGGCTTCCGGGGGGCAAAGCAGAAGAGATGCTGTGCGATGTCCCGGGGCCGACCCACATGGATGTCCGTAGATGGTCACGTCCAGCAGACGGAGCACAGAGCGGCTCCGTGAAGAGTCACGGAGATCTCCTGAGATTTGGTGAAGGAAGCCAAGTCACAAAGCCTTTGACCTGCCGTTCCTTTCCAAACTTTCTTTCGGGGTGACCAAATAATTTGTGGGGAAAAGCTTCTCTCTATCAAAGTAGCCCAGCTAATAGGTGACAAAGAATGACAACCTCAGGAGAATATCACTATTTTCCAACACCTCGGGACATAATGATCTAGCCCCACTCAAATAAACAGGAACCACCACCTGAGCTCACCTGCCTCCAGGTAGATGGATACAAAGCCACCCAGGAGCTTTTACGCTGCTACATTTTTACCAAAGCGGTGAACTGAACCTTCCTGTAACTCTCACCCAGCCTTAGCATGTGGTCAGGAATGAACTCCCTCTCCTGGATTATTTCCAAAAGTACTCCACATGCCATTATCACCTCCTCTGAAAATACATGGAACATATAATTCAGAGAAAATGACTCTGAATTATATATATGACATATATATATATATATATATATATAAAACCACAGTGCTATGACCATACCTAGAAAAAAATCAAAACAAATCCCTTATTATAATCAAATAGTCGATCAGTGTTGGAATGATCCTGGTTGTTTCATAAGTGCTTTTGTCAGAACTGGTTTCATAGACTCGGGGTCCTAAAAGGTCCATCCATACACCGAGTTTGATCGTCTGCCTCTGAGGCCTCTTTTGTGGGTGGTATCGCACACTTGCTGTTCCACCCGCAAAATACTGTGTTGAAAATCCAATGCAAGTGTGAGACTTTGATTTCACTACAGCGGTTACAGGGGAGAGGGGAGCCTGTGAAGCAGCCCCCCGAGGAGGCAACAGCCCAGATGCCAGGATATGGAACTTGCTTTAGGACAACCTAACGTCGATTTTAAGTTGTGTCTTGTCCTACGTTGGTGTCCCCCTTCACGATTCTCACATTGTGTATTTTACAAGGTACTCTCACATGCATAATCTCTTTTGATCCTCACAATAAGCTTGTGAGACAAGAGGCATCACCCTGATGCCTCTTTTTTAGGTGTGGGAATGAAGGTGCAGAGGCGAGTGCCTTTCCCAGTAGGTCAGGCTGTTAGGCAGGACCAGGCATCACCCGCACACTTTGGGTTCAAATCTGAGGCAGCAAGGCATGGTGTGCTAGAATCCCAGACCCTCAGGATGGTTTCTACCTTGATCCTGATTCCTATAAATAAATATAAACACAACTGTAGGCACAGCTTTTGGACTAGAATATAAAAGTAACATGGCTTACAGGGGTGGGGATAAGAACATCTTTATTTGGAGTTAGGGTCTCTGCAACTCCCTCCCGCCTCGACCATCTGTTTTTTCCCAGCATCCAATTCTCAGCATCTGGTGGCCTTAGTGATTAGCAACCCTTGTCAAGGACCCATTGCCTCCCATCTCTACCAGCATCTCCAATTCCCTCTTTGAATTGAAGATTTCCTAATGCCTAGAAATCAAGAATGATCTTATGCTGGCACCTCCTTGCTCCACAATATTGAATTTGCTCCCAGACCTGGTGGAGAGGCTACAGCGTGATGACCCTGGGGCCCTGGGCACACCTGTTGGTGGCTCCAAACCTTCTCTACTTCACTGTTGCTTCCTGGATGCCCAAGCCCCTGCTGGGGCCGCTGCTGCCCTCTTCATCCGTTTCCACCTCCCTCCAGGTAGAATATTTTCATTTACACAAATGATCTTAGACATTTTCTTTGGACCAAACTGTGCCTGCAAATGAGACACATGGGACAAGCACTACCCTTCCCAACACCTCTGAGGCCATATTGAACTTTAGACGGTTATAACACTCTTGAACCAAAGCCCACATTTCTCTGGTTGCATCCCGGACAGACTGCCTGGGGTATGCGTGCCTGAGATAATGCAGTGACATAAAACACAACCCTGCAAGAAGAAGAAGAAGATGGAGGGCGCCTGGGTGGCTCAGTCGTTAAGCGCCTGCCTTCGGCTCAGGTCATGATCCCAGGGTCCTGGGATCGAGCCCCGCATCGGGCTCCCTGCTCGGCGGGGAGCCTGCTTCTCCCTCTCCCTCTGCCTGCCGCTCTGCCTACTTATGCTCTCTCTCTCTCTCTCTCTCTGCTCTCGCTTTCTCTGTGTCAAATAAATAAATATAATTTTTAAAAAGAAGAAGAAGAAAAAGACAAGGAGGAGGAGGAAGGAGAAGAAACTTTTGCTTAGTTATTACCAGAAGAGAAAACTCTGCATCAATTACAGGTAGTTTTTTAAGCATCATTGATTTGGACCCAAGGGCAGCAATAGCCAGGCATCTGAGAGGAACATGAAGGGAGTCAGATTAATTAAAATCAAAAAGGGAGGATTAAAAGGAGATGAAAGAGAAGCAGAGGAGGTTGCGAAACAGGGGGAGAGGTTAGCGGGGAGAAAGAACCGAAATGACATCTGGAGCGACTCTGGGACTTCAGGAAATGACAGTTGTGTGAGTCAGCTCGTCCCCGACATGTTCGCTGTCTTCCTGCATGATATTTTACACCAAAATATATGCGCCCGGAGGACAGTACAGAAATGCTCTGGCGGCCCGCCTTAGGTCGCCATGTCAGCGCCTAGCAGCGGTCCAACAAGCACTTGAGGGAACGGTGCTTTTTTGGTTAATGATGGCTGTTTTGCGCCCTCTCTTCCCTGTTTCTGCTCCTCTTCCCTTGCCCTGTCATTTCTTATTCACCAAACCCACCCGGGGCATTCAGGCATGATACGTACTTCCTGAGGAAAATGGCTTAAATGTTTGTTCCGCTAGCTAGTGGTGGGAGAATACTGTGTCTGCGTGTGTCGTCTGTGACCCAGAGATTATTCTGGAATGCCTCTCTTCCCCTGCTGCAGGCCCCCTCCCCCAGCTCAGGGCTATAAAGGGAGGCCTGCTGTCTGCCCGCCAGCACCGTCTCGGTTGGCAGTCCCCTCTGCGACATGAAGCCGTCCCTCCCTCCGTTCGTCAGCCTTCTCCTGGTGACCCTGATGTGTCCAGGTAAATCAGAAATGTGGCCCGGTACTGAGGCCAGGGTCTCTCCACAATGGCCACGTCCAGGCTGGGCGTCCAGGCCGGGCAGGGAGGTACTAGGCCCCGCAAGTGCATTTCCTGGCAGGGTTTTGGGGCAGGAGACTCTGGGCTGGGTTTGTAAGGGACACTTTGAATACGCTGATGGCACTGGTTCCCCAGAAGACAGGTCCCAACCTAGACTACACGTTCTTATCCTGTTAATATTCACCTACTCCTTATAAAGGAGGACAGCCTGCATCACAAAGGACCTTGAATGTTAGGGAGTCTCAACAACAATACTGACACCCTAGGGGATGCTCAGCTTGGCTTCCATTGAAGTACTCAGGCTCCACTGCCCACCCTTCTTGGTCATCACTCACCTCCCTCCGTCTCCCTCGCCCTCCTCCCCCCGACACACACAAACACAAATAACATTCGCCCCCCTTCCAACCCATTCCGTCCCATTCTTCACTTGTTCTTTTTCCTTACAGCTTTATGGGGGTATAATCATTACACCAAAAAAATGACCATGTGATGAGTTTGGATGTTTGCAAACAACCATGGTACCATGGCTACAGGGCATAGCCACATGCAACACCGTCCAAAGTTTCCTTGTGTCCCTTTGTGGTGGTATTTTGTGTGTGTGCGATAAGAACACTTAGCAAAAGATCTACCCTCTTAACAAACCTTAAAGTTCACAATACCACACTGTTGCGTGTAGGCACTGTGTTTTACAGCACATCTCTGGAATGCAGCCATGTTGCAGGACTGAAATTTTATACCCACTGAGCAGCAACCCCCGTATCCTCTCGACCCTCTGCTTTCACTCGCCCCCTGGAGCGATGCACAGAATCCTCATGGGTCTGCTCGAGAGAGAACTCTGAAAATGCTTTGCTGTGTATTTATTGTGAAACAGGACTATCCAGAGCCGGAAATGTTAACCGCCAAGGCACTGAGGGTCTGAGAGGACCGAGACAATCCAGGGAAGAGTCTTCTGCACAAGGCAAAAACGGGTCTCCCTTGCTACACCACCAAGAAAAACGCTACCTCTTACCACGCACTCCCCCTTACCCGGGTAAGTAAAAAAAAAAAAAAAAAAAGTTGTGACAAGTCCGTCCACTCTGGAAATGTTTCGTGAATGAATAGATGGGAAGGTGTCTGTGCAGGTGGGGGAAGGCCAAACAGTGGTTGAGTTAAGGGTGGGCTGTGTTTATGAAGACAGTAGGTAGACGGCTCAGGCTGCCCCACTTGTCAAAAAGGTCATGGGGTCTGACAGATGACTGAGGGTCCTGTGAGCCTTGGGAGTGTGATGGACAAAGAGGCACTTCTATAACCCCTGACTTCAGCCTCCCCGGAGAGCCAGAGGAGATGACATTGAGCAAGACACCCTCCTCCTGCCAGGTTGGAGCCCCACTCCCTGGGCCTTCAGGAATTCGATGAACACTTGCTAAATGCCAGGTGAGCAATTACCATGCAGGGAATGCCCCAGGTGCAGGTGCAGAGGACGGGCCACTGCGATAACAAAACCAAGATGCCCTCAGCCACTTTTCTGGTGGGTCCTGAACACCCACGGGGAGCCAGCTTCCAGTCCACAAGGACCTAGAGGAGACCGTCATTCCAAGATGTTTCCTTAATTCCAAACCCATTCCCGACCCCGAAACAAGGAACAGGAGGCTGGGCGCTCAGTGGGCAAGAGCAGGGAATACACACGAGGGCGTTGGCAGAGGGAAGCCAGGAGTTCAAATCCTGCCATATTATTCCTCCCGTTGTCCTCTCTTCACTTTGATCCCTTTGGAGGTGGCCCTCGGTTCCCAAGGCTCACTAGTCTGGGTTCTCCTTCCAAGGGAAGACAAAAAGAAAATACCGTGATTGTACAACAAATATAAACAATACGAGGCATGTGTTATTTATTCTAATAGCAAATCTCTGAGACAGGGTTATTATTCCCATTTGATTCATGAGGGAGTTGAGGAGATTTGAAATAACTCCTCCGATTCAGGACAACAAGTTTAGGGGATGGGGGGTTGCGGTAGCTGGGTGACGGGCATTAATGAGGGCGCATGTGGTGATGAGCACTGGGTGTTATAAGCAACTAATGGATTGTTGAACCCTCCATCCCAAACCCATGATGTACTATGTGCTGGCTAACTGAACGCAATTTAATCTGTCTGAAGGTCACACCTCAGGTCAGTGGCAGAGCTTATGACGACCAGAGCAGCCTTGGTTTGGGGTCTATCCGAAGGCTTCCCCGGAGAGGAACTTACCACTCATTTTCTGATATTGTGTCTCTGCTTTCATTGTGTTCATCTATTTTTTTCTTTGTTTTAACACTTGCTCCTTGCCTTTTCTATCAACTGTCTTCATAATATAGAATTTAAGACAAGAATTCATGTTTAATAATCTTTGTACTCGAATTGCAGAGTGAGGTACCAATTTCACATTGCTCACGCAAACTGGCACATCTTTGAGGCGCCAAATAGCCGTCCAGGGGCTCCCTCAGAATGAGGGGGAAAAAGAAATCTTTTTCACTCTTTAAAATCTGCCCCCGGCTACCTGTCATCTCCCTTACAGGGATGGCTCAGCTCCGATCCTCCTTCCTCGGAGGACCATCCCACTTACGTACGTATTTGGCGGCCCACCCAGTGGGCCTCCCAGAGCCCTGATGGGTCCCCTCATACAGCATCCTAAATTGGCTTAAGTGGAACATTTATATTGTAACACATCTATTACTGTTTCTCTTCCCAGCTGCCTCGGAATTGGCAGCTGGTTTTTTTCAGGGAAAGTAAAGGTGACTTTTAAGCCAGAATCGAGGATCTGGTTTTTATGCCATCAGGATGGCCCCAGGGAAAAATGAACTCTCATTCACAAACTCCTGATTGCTGTCCTTCACCCTATCCCTTTGGGCTAAAATAACCCCCGTCCGATTCTCGAGATGGTCTTGAGACAATAATGTTGGATCTTTCTTTACACAGAACCCGAACCGGATTTCAAAGTTGTCGACTGCAAGAAAAGTGAAGGCTATTGTCAAGAATATTGTAATTATATGGAAACACAAGTAGGCTACTGCTTTAAAAAAAAATACGTCTGCTGTTTGCATCAGAACTGAGGTCGTTGACATAGAATCCAAAGCTTGGTCCACCTGCCTGCTCTCCAGGGGTCAAAGCACCGACCCAGACACAGGTGTTTTTGGAGAAGAGCCAAGGATGGAGTTGCTGGGGTGCTATCATTTGATCTGGACAGTCTGGACATTCTGTAGTAGCAAAAGAAAAGAAAACCAGCTCTACCTGACTGTGGAGAAAGTGACTTGGCCTGAGATGGACAGAATCTTCAAAAATCACACAGCTTTTAATGTAATAAACTTTCCCAGGAAAGCATTCAAGTAATTCCTTCTGTCATTTGAAAAATATTTTTTTGAGTACCTATTTTTTTCCCTAGGCCCCGAGAAATGTAACTAATTGGAAACATGAACATGTGGGAGGAAAAAACACCCAAAGAAATAAAAACAATAAAATGCCACATATTTTAGAATGTGCATATATCCAAGGCAATCAGTGGCGCGGATAAATACAAGAGATGTAAAAAAGGATTCCTGGGGAAATGTGAGCAGGGTTTCGGAGGATAAGTAGGAGTGTGTTCACTGAAAGAGAGAGGCAGAGATCCGTAGGCAAAGGGTACGGTTTGCAGAAAGGCGTGGAGGAGACATGAAAGAATGGGTGTGCTGAACAAGTGGTGAGTTCAGTGTCACTGCAAAAGAGAGGGATGAACTCGAAGTGTCGAATGAGGAGCGTGTAGGAAAATGGTGTGAAGTTGTCAAAGAAAACAAATATTATGCTCAAGACCTCAGGCTGCTAAGCAAGAGGAGGTTATCAGGCGCTTCAGGGGAGTGACATCGTCATATTTTCAATTTTAGAAGGTTCCTTCTAACGAAAGTACTGGGGATGGATTGGAAATGGGTGAGATCAGAGGCAGGAACACAAGTTAAGAGCTGACGGCAACAGGGCAAGTCCAGGGACAGCCATTCGCCGACCAAAGTGGAGATCATGGTGAGGAAGGGAAAAGATTGGAGGGGGCGCCGCAAGGATGTGGAGGTCACAGGTCTGGTGACAGAGAGGAAGGAAGGGCGTGGGGCAGAAAAGAACTGTGTTAACTGATGCAGTACACACGGGACGAGGACGAGCAGGAGGGACCAGACTGGCTCTGGACACGTTGCACTGGAAAGCCTGAGGCATCCATGATGCCCAGCGGGGACTTAACGGGACTGACACGGATTCCAGGAGAGACGCAGAGACAAGAAATCAGAGTGGAAAACTTGCAACCTATGGTGCAGGGGCAGCTCTTGGGGCAGCAGAGGGACCACGCTGAGCGATGCTAATGGTTCAGGGAGGTACAGAACAGGGGGAGCCTCTGCGGGACACCGTGGGGCTCTGAGAGGGGACGTAAATGGCATGAAGCAGCCTCCGTCCCAGAAGATGAGCACGGGGAGCGTTTGGTGGAATGGACGGTGGGTAGTCCAGGAAAGGAAGGGTTCTGTGTTGAGGGTAGAGGAGGGGATAAGGGAGAAGCAGGAAACTCGTTCGGAGGGTCTTGCAGCAATCCAGGTGAGAGACAAGAGTAGCTGGACCATGGAGGTGATAAGGCATCACATGCTGCACAAGGTGAGCTATGAGCTAACGTTGGATTTGGGGTATGAAAGCAAGAGGGGGGACGGGGGCGATAGCTCGTCCTAGCAGGAAGCCCCAGATCCGTATGTAGCTTGGCCTCCTGAGTCCATTGTTCTCCGATGTTCCCTCTCCTCTGATGTTCTGAGTCCCGGGAATGGTGGCCTTTCATTTCTCAAGTGCCACGTGACCTCCCCCAGTCACCCTTGGCACAAGCTGAGCTTCTGCTTTGGATTCCTCCTGCGCTGCCACCACCCCTTCCTCTGATATACTCATTTCCAGAGGCAGGTTAGAAGGCTTGCATCCGGAACGGCACCCCAAGCCCAGGGCAGACCCCACTGTGGCCCTCGCTGTCCTTATCAGGACCACAGGGCGGTAACAGCAGGACTGTCACACGTCTAACGCCCAGACAACGAGCTGCCCGCCATGAGCCGAGGGAGCCCCCCGGACCCTTCACTGCCGCACTGAAGAGCTTGGCACGTCTTAGACATAATACCTGCTCAGTGAGTATTTGTGAGTGAGTGTAAGAATGAAGACAGAGAGTCACTGGGGGAGAGGGCTTTCTGTTGTGGGGGGCGTCTCAGGCCCTTCCCTGTCCTGCGGTGTTCAGCGGAGTCTGCTCTGTCTCATGAGTAGTCCTGGCTTGGCTAATCTGCCAAGGGAACTGTTTTCCGTCCAGAGAAGTTAGATGCCATATTTACATATCCTACCACTTTCAAGTCTCAGTGCCAAGCTTTGCCTTGTGTTTCTTTTTTTTTTTTTCTCCACTCTTCAAAATGTATTTGGTATTTTAGTTGGTATGACACTTAGGATAGTTGGTTGCATTGTCTTTTTACATTATATGGCCACATAATAAGATCCTTTAGAACAGTGATGCACAATACACGCAATACTGAATTTATACATTGGATCCCAGGACGTGACTGACTGGAAAAGATGGACTAGGCATGTCGGGTGTTGGAGGAAGGAACCAGAATCGACAGAACACACAGTAGACGCACATCTGGTGTGAAGAGCAACTACAACTATGCAGTATTGGTAGTGATGTCTCTGAGATGGTGAAGCTAACTTACGTTAACCAATTTAGGGCTGCAAAGCCAGGTATCATCCAGCATCAGGATACAGCTGCAGGGTTTGGTGAACCATTCCTATTTGGAACTTTAGGAAACGGATGTTTTTTCTTAGGCCATTTTAATATTACTCGAGTAACAGATCAGATAATAAGGACAATATACACAAACTCCAACTAAAGTCCTGTCTAGACAGTGAAGTGGAACATTAGAAAACTTTAAAACTGCAGCTCCTTTTGGATCCCCCAAAGTGTATCTGCCCTCTTCTTCAAACGGGTCTCCTCCTCAGGAGCCAGGGTCACCTTCACAACATCAGAAATTCCATTCTGTCCCAAGATGCAAGGAACACTAAGGAAGGCATCATCTTTAATTCCATAGAGACCCTTAATCATGGTGGAAATTGGATGCACCCGCCTAAGATTCTTCATTATACCTTCTGCTAAATCTGCCACAGACAGTCCAATGGCCCAGGAAGTGTAGCCTTTCAGTTTGATCACCTCATAGGCACTGTCAACCACCTGTTTGTGAATCTCTTCCCACTGTTCCTTAACTGCATCAGTGCCTAAGTCAGGGTGCAGATTCTTCAGAGAGACACCAGCAACGTTTACTCCACTCCATACAGGCACATTGGACAATTTTTGATGTTCTAAGGAAAAGGCTGCTGTGCTGTGCTGGAGATCCATCATCTCTCCCTTCAGTTTGTCTCCCATGACATCAACAAGAGCAAGTTCATCTGCCAAGTCCTTCATTGAGATACAGTTGGCACAAGCCATGCCAACAGCTGTCATCTTATTCTGGGGGGCATGTTCTTCCTTAAGAAGATTCTGAATCAGCTGATCTTTGAGAGTTGCCATTTTGGACTTAGAACCAAAAGGAATTGGGAGTGCACGTCGGGCGGGCAGGCGGGCGTCCGCGCCTCTCGAGGTTGGATCCAGACTTGGCGGCAGCGGCTCCGACCCTCTGCCTTCGTATTTCTAATGTGGTCCTGGGGAGGATCGCGGTGGACCCATATTCTGTGACTAGAACGGAAAACCTGGAGGACTACAGGAACCGTCCCAAGGATGGTAGGAGCAAGAACCCCAAACGGAGTCACGCTTTGTGGTAACAGGCAACTACATAGGCCTTCCTTCCACCATCTATCCTAGAGCTAATAAACCTATGAAATTCCCGATTTTACTCAGATCTTGAAGGACAGGGAGGACCTCCAACAACATTTGCCTTTCAAAAGTAACCCACCAACAAAAATCAATCTGGATAAACAGACCCCGGGTCCTCGTGTGGTTTTATAGAATATTGTAAGCTGGGAGACAACAGGAGACAGGCCTCCACGTACAAGAACCCTTGCAGGAAACGTAAGTGAGGGTCGAGACTACTCCACGCCTCATCAGTAAGACGGCAGCCCCCGAACGAGGTAGGGTTGGAGGACAGGACCACGGCGGCTCTGCCGGGAGAGAGGACCCTAACCTCCGTGGAGCAGGGCACGCGGTCTCCTGCAGCTGTAGGATCAGGGGCCCACTGAGCTCTTGTTGGAGTGGAGTTTCTTCGACGGATGGAACAGGAAACGGGGCCCCAGACAGTGAGTGCCCCCTCTGGTCTGCCCGTTTTCTCAAACGAGGAATCATTCACATGGTCCCTCCTCACCAGCAACCCCACAACTCCTGAGCCTCGGGAAACAAGGCAGAGGAGGCAGCATCCAGCAGGACGGGGTGGGCAGACATCACCCATTTGCATCCCTGCTTCGTTGTGTCTCGGGTTCAGAATTTGCCTTCCATTAACCAAACTCAATCACATTTCACTTCCATTACACGTATCCCAAGCACCAAAGAGCAAATTTAGGGAAACTCTGCTCAGCGGTCACCAGGAAAATGGCATGTTAACTGTAACTTTCACTTTTGACTTAAGACAACATCTATGAGGGGCACCTGGGTGACTCAGTCGATCAAGCCTCCAACTCTAGATTTTGGCTCAGGTCATGATCCTGGGGTCCCGCTATTGAGCCCCGCATTGGGCTCCTGGCTCAGCAGGCAGTCTGCTTCTCTCCCTCTCCCTCTGCCCACTCACGCTTGCATGTGTTCTCTCTCTCTAAAATAAATAAAATAAATCTTTTTTTAAAATGACATCTATGAGATCCCTATATGCAAGTGTATGTCCTATCACCCTTTTCGTTTTACTGGCTGTATAATATTCCATTGTATGGATGCACCATCCCTACCTTATCACTCCCCTGTTGACAGGTTGCTAGTCTTTGTTCTGACATTACACACAACAATGCTATAAGCATTTCATCCAGGTTGTCTTTAAGAGAATGTGTTTGGTACTGAGAAATGGCAGGGTTAAGCTGGAGAGTGTGTGTGTTTAAAATCTTAGTACGTACACATTGCCCTTTAGAGAATGAATGTCCTTTCATGTTCCCATTAGAAATGTATTAAAATACCTGTTTCTCCACACTCTTCGATTTCTGTTATTATCAAAATTAACTAATTCTTTTCACTCTGATGGGTGAAAAATGGAGACTCAATTCTGGAATCAGGTAAACCCTGATTACTGTGTGGTTGAGCATTTTTTCATTTGTTTATTGGTCATGTTTTCTCTTCTGTATGCTTTAATAATTTTGTTGGGTTACCACTTCATTTTTATCTATAGATACATGTTCTTCTCATAGGTGCGATATTTAACCTTAGGTATTCTTTGCTTCCTTACTTCCCTTCTCTCTTTCTGGAATACCAACTGCTTAAACCCTCATTGTCCTGGTACCATCTTTCTCATCTATCATCTTTTGCTCATAATTTCCATGCCTTTCCATTTTTGCTCTCAACTTTCAATTTGTAATTTTTTTTTTTTTTTTTTTTTTTTTTAGATCACCAATCTCTCCTTTGATATTGCCTTTCTATTTTTCACTCTTTGGGGATTTTTCAGGTTCAGATATTAGATTCTCATTTATTTTTAAATATTCCTATTTTTGCAAATAGTCTTTCTTTCTCTCGAAGTATGCTTTTCTCATAGGATCCTGTTCTCATCTTATTGATCAAACTGCATCTTCTCAAATTTCATCAAGAATAAATACACATTAACTCTAAAAAAAAAATTCTCTACATTTTCTCCATTGAAATGGTGGTACCTACTCCAGTCCAGTTCAGTCTCTCCTACTTTGTTAAAATTCTCATTCTCCTTGAACTTATGGTCATTTCATACCAACTGTTAACCCCTACTCTCCCAGGAGAGCGGCGATAGAGGTTTCCTTGACTAAGTAAGAAGTGTGGGATGTGTTCCATGAACAGAACCCCTCTGCTGTTTATCTTAGAATTTTGAGCATGTTGAGCTCAATGTTGAGCATCCCTACTCAAAAGCAGTTTCAGGGATCTCTTCATAGATCCACAGTGAAGAAATAGTGGAATTTGCTATGAAATATGTATAAGTGGTGATTATTTTTAGGCTCAAGATCTTTTCGTAAAATAACACGTTACAAACTTTTGAGCCCATCACTCTCTCTACATCCTTCTTTAGCTTTCATGAGTTACAAATCCTCTCTGCTCATCACAAGGAAAAATTCATTTTTTTCTTTTCTTTCTCATTTTTTGTATCTATATGAGATGATGGATGTTAACTAAACCTGTGGTAATTAGTTTATGATACTATGCAAGTCAAATCATTATACTGTACACCTTAAACTTATATTACTGTGCTGTACATCAATTATATCTCAATAAAACTGGGAAAAAAAGAGAAAAAAGATCATCACTTCTGATACTGATGATATCTCAGTAAAGTAAGGATCTTTATTATTTCTCTTCTCCTGCTGGGTTTAGGCTTTATTTGCTGTTCTTTCTCCAGCTCCTTTAGGGGTAGGGTTAGGTTGTATATTTGAGACCTTTCTTGTTTCTTGAGAAAGGCTTGTATTGCTATAGACTTTCCTCTTAGGACTGCCTTTGCTGCATCCCAAAGATGTTGAACAGTTGTGTTTTTATTTTCATTTGTTTCCATGAATTTTTTTGATTCTTCTTTAATTTCTTGGTTGACCCATTCATTGTTTAGTAGGATGCTCTTTAACCTCCATGTATTTGAGTTCTTTCCGTCTTTCCTCTTGTGATTGAATTCTAGTTTCAAAGCATTGTGGGCCAAAAATATGCAGGGAATGATCCCAATCTTTTGGTACCGGTTGAGACCTGATTTGTGACCTAGGATGTGATCTATTCTGGAGAATGTCCCATGGGCACTAGAGAAGAATGTGTATTCTGTTGCTTTGGGATGGAATGTTCTGAATATATCTGTGAAGTCCATGTGGTCCAGTGTGTCATTTAAAGTCTTTATTTCCTCGTTGATGTTTTGCTTAGATGATCTGTCCATTTCAGTGAGGGGGGATGTTAAAGTCTCCTACCATTATTGTGTTGTATTGTTGTCTATGTGTTTCTTTGATTTTGTTATTAATTGGCTTATATAATTGGCTGCTCCCTTCTCAGAAACAAACTAAGGGTTCTAGAGGAGAGGGGGGTGGGGGGATGGGTTAGCCTGGTGATGGGTATTAAGGAGGGCATGTACTGCATGGAGCACTGGGTGTTATATGCAAATAATGAATCATGGAACACTACATCAAAAACTAATGATGTAATGTATGGTAATTACCATAACATAATAAAATAAAATTTAAAAATAAATAAATTACATTAAAATTAGAAAAAAAATAGAAAAGAAAATAAAGGAGATGCTATGTTCTAAAAAAATTAAACTTTTGTGCTATTGCTATGTGTGGGTATCTATCTGGGTTATAATCAAGCTTCTGTAGCTCAGACAGACAAAACTAGGTGCATAAATAGACCTCCTTCAGGAATGCTGCCTTCCCAGGCTTCTTTCTGGATAAATGGGCCACACACAGACATACTCATGCAAGGCTGATATTTAAGGGGTAATGAAGGCGTGGTGAAAACCAGTACTAACATATAAAACCAGAAGTATTGCCAATTTACGTAACTTCTTTGGGAAGTAATTTTTTTTATTATGTATGCAAGAGAGGAGATACTTGTGCTCTTTGGCTCAGTTATTCTGCTTCTCAGAAATGACCAGTCTTCAGTGGGTGCAAATTTACGGTCATGCAAGCAAGATGTTTAAGTTCGAGCAATCTGTGGTACAACATTGTATCTATGGTTGAAATACTGTATCGTGCACTTAAACATTTCTTAACAGGCTAAATCTCATGTTAAGAGTTTTTACCTCCATTAAAAAATAAAGGTAATTGTCCTCAGGAAATAACAAAAGTATTTTGAGAAACTTTTTGAAAAAAATCTAAATGTTCAAACTAGAAGAGTTATCTTAGCAAGCTATGGTATATCTACTTAATAGGATATATAATATATATCCCTTAGGTATAATAAACAGAAAAGCAAGTAAAAACCATTAAATAAATATCTTAAAATAAGATAAAGATTTCAAGACAATTTTCTCTTAGAAAATTCAAGAGACAAATGTTCATATATCTGATGTAAAATTAATTGTGAAAAGTATGTCCAAAAGCAAAAAATAAAAAGGATTTTAGGCTACAACATTAAGATTATTGGTGATTTTTAATTATTTTATCTTTGAAAATACCCTGTCAAGTTATTGCATAACTCTTAAATTTATATATACATTTAAAAAGATAAGATAAATGTACCTAAGGATAAATATGTATGTATATATGTACAAAGACGTACTTTGATTGTAGACAAAGACATTGCACCAAGAAAGTCCTAAATCTAACATAAGGAAGAACTTCTGGGTTTTAAGACTATAAAACATTAAAGCAACTTCCTCAGAGAGATTCTGGAACCAACTTTGGGATTCATAAGAATCAGGTAACAACTGATATTTTTCTACCACCTACAGCAATTTTTGCAGTCCTGCTTGGAGACCAGGGAATGAGCACTGTGGGCTCTCCAGGCAAGGTCCAAGTCAGCAGCACTGTTGGTTACACTTGTGTTGTACTTTTCACAGAAGCCTGCTTCGTGCAGAACCCTGAGGATGGCAAGGCTTTATGGACACCAGCTGTACCCCTGGTGGGAGGAGACCCTTGAGCTAGCAATTGCTTTAGGTCATTACAGGCCAGTCATACCACGCCTGGCTGCCTCCATTTCTGCTGTCCACACCCACCTTGCACACACAGTGTCCTGCCTCCCACTGCACCCTGGACCTTCCATGAGCTTTGATCCCTGTGACCCATCCACCCCCCCCCCCCCCGAGTGCCCCTTCATCGAGGAATCTATTTTCTCCTCAACACCCCAGGTCTGCTGGGGTAGGCACCGGGTGGGCAAGCTCAATCAACCAAATCCTATGACTTGGCTTCCTATGCCTTTAATAACAGCCATGCCGAGTTTTTTCTACCTGTCCTCACATGTGGGGGTCACCATAGCCTTCAGGCTTGGACTGACTCGGCTTATCTCTTGGGTCAGAGGAAATCACCTTCCTGGACCCAGGGAGTCCCCTAGTCATAAGAACAAAAATTAAAATTAGTATGTCCAAATGAAGGGAAACCGAGATCATTAACCCGGTGTCTGCCTCTTTCTTGACAGACCAAAAAACTGCAGGGACTGGATGACTACCATTAGCATTGCCCATGAGAACAGCAGGGATCTGGATCCACCCGGGCTGCGGGGAAAGGACATCGAGCCCAGTGAGGAGGCGGAGGGGTCTGGTTAAATGTCTCTGTTAGGTCTAAGTGCATCAGTGGAGGCTGGGGTTAAGCATGGGGCTTTGGGGAGAGCAGGAAAGCCTCAGAGTCTGGTTCTCTCTCTTCTGCCTGCTTCCTATGGGTTCCTTCTGTGATTTGCCTCCACTCTGCTCTATTTTTCTCTGCGGGCTCCGAGAACACCCTTAGAGAATTCATTGCTACCCCCTCCCTGTCTATCCAAGGCACTTGCAGTGGGCCAGTTATTGTTTTCTATTTCATTGTAGGACACATTAAGGGCAGAGTTAAGTGATCCAACTCAAATCAGGTGGTGATCAGATAACATATCCAGGACACTAACCCAGCTCACTTGAAGCCAGAAAAGTCCAAGTGTGGACTTTTTTTCGTCTTACGCGACACCGAACGTTTCTAAGAGAAACACACATATGTTTCTCAGAATGTTTCCTGGCCACAACCTCAGAGAGATGGACCCTGGCCAGGATGGGGGCTCAAGCTCTGGGAGAAGGCACTGTCCGTCCCTACAGGAGGGCATGTGACTCTGTGAGCCCCAGATGCCACTAGATGTTGGTGTGTGAGCAGAGGAAATAGCCCTCACCAAAAGAATGCTGATGCTTGGGTCCTAACCTCGACCCTAGTAATAATTGTGTTGCTGCTTTGTGTAACTCCTGATGGGCGCAGTGGGCAAACATGTCCTTCTCAACCCAAGCTCTTCATGACAATCACTGAGTTGTATTTGTAAGAACAAAAATTAAAATTAGAATGTCCAAATGAAGGGAAACTGAGAGCTAATTCGGTAAGTGACCCAAGTACAATACCTCAGCAGACAAAGGAGGTGTGATTGCAGGAGCTTGGTGCTCTCTCCTGTGATGAATTATGTTGAGCCTGGAAGAGAAAGAAAGTCCTATGAAGTAAACAAGACAAGAATCTGGTGTAGGACTGTGGGAAAATGGCAAACGACCCTTAGCCAAGGGTCTGGTGAGATTGTCAGCCGCACGGGGGGCTGTAATATAGAGGATCAACTACAGAGTTGAGTTAGGACAGTGGAAAAAAAGCCCCAAAGGAGTTTCCGGAGCTAGGAGGAAAGGAGGTTGGTTATGTTGATCAGTCACCTTTTGTCTTTATTTGAAGCTACAGGAATAAAGACAAAAGGAAGACACAGGAGAAAGGGCCTACATAGATTTTTGGGTAAGAGGAAGTCAGCGGAAAGATCATTTCAAGGGGATATTGTGCTAAGAATGGTTAGCCAAAGAGTAAAAACAGTTACCCCTAGCCAAAATCGGGTGGTGGAGACCCAGGTTATTATTTCCCTTGGTCCAAACCCAAGGGCTGTGTTGACCCAATTCAAGTTGCTGGGAACCACACACTTGGCGAAACTTCTGATGAATGGAGGGAATGGTCCTACATTAGACAATCAAGACACTCCTCTATGATTTTCAGGGGAGCATGAGATTGTCTCACTGGAATAATGGAAGCTGAAAATTCTGTTTATTTCTCCAGGAATAAAAAGGAGACGTGAAGCACAGTATGTAGTAAAACAGACACACGGGGAGGAAGAAATGCTTCTGAAAAGGTAAGAAGGCAGTCTGGCTTGAGGAAACCTGAGTATGAATGTAAGTACAACTTGGAGAGCAGAAAGGCAAATCTAGCCAACCCACATTTTTCACCAGGAGATGTAACTTCCAGAATCGACAGAATTGCAAAGCCAGAGAGCCTTAACTTTAAAGGGCACAGCCAAGCTTTTGGTCCTCAGGACACAGGAAAATCGGTTTGAACCTGGCAAATTTAAAGGAAGAACCTGGCATCTAGCATTCCTTTTCTTAAAAAAAAAAATCCAATGTAGCATAGAAACAAATATAAATGTTATCACCTTTTCAAGAATGGCATTTGGATGGAATATTTTCTGATTCCTTGAATATTTCAGGGTGATTTTCTCCTTTACCCATGAAAGATAAGTCAGCCGTAAAACCAAAACCTTGCAACACAGTTTTCCTCTTAAAATCTCAAAGGCGCCATTCCTCACCTGGCATTTCGTGTGGGTATAAAACACGCAAGGCACGTCTGCTTTTGTTCTTTTGCAGGATGTCCGGTTTTAGCGGGTTTCTTTTCTTTTCACCTATTCTTCCAACATTTCATTTAGTCATGTTTAACTGTAATTCTCATTTTATTAGTTTCATCTGAAAAATTAGTAAACCCTACTAAATGGCTTATTCTGATAACTTTCTAATTCACATACGATTTCAAAATTGTATTTTAACATTATTTCTTTAAAATAGAGGGGAGGTAGGTGGGGGGATGGGTGAAGCAGACAAAGGGAATTAAGAGTACACTTGTCATGATGAGCAAGAGTGATGTAGGGAATCGTTGAATCACTATATTGTACACCTGAAACTAATATAATACGGTATGCTAATTATGGTGGAATTAATTTTTAAAGAAAAATATCAGTAATTTCTTTTAATTTAAAAAATAAAGATATGAGAGGTGGTGAGCCATATGGTCAAAATCAATTGCAAATATATTGAGGCAGGAGAGAACTTGACAATTGAGACACTAACAAAAATTGTTGGGATATAAACATTGAGCCCAGTGCTCAGCAAGGATGCAGTAATAATTCAGTAAGAGTCACATCATTTCTTCTGATTTCCCCTATACATTTCTCATTAAAAATTAATTCACCTTTTAAAATTTGTAATTGTATTGTCATAAGAACACTTCACATGACATCTATCCTCTTAACAAATTTTAAGGGTACATTATTGTTGACTCTAGGTACAGTGTTGTACAGCAGATCTCTAGAGCTTATTCGTCTTGAGTAAGTGAAACTTAATACCTGTTGATCATTAACCCCCATTTCCCCCTCCCTCCAGCCCCCCCATAACCACCATTCCACCTCCTTTCCTCTTTGAAAACTTTCTGTTTTCACCCCAGGGATCACATGGCCGTGAGGTTGGCTCACCTGGCTTTCTTTGGTGTCTTGCCTTCTCTAATAACTTTCCTACCATGTCTTTATTCAAATTCTGTCTGGAATGCCAACTCAAATTTGACCTTCATGCCATTAATTCAACTTCCAGAGGATCAATGTTCCTTGCCACCATAAACTTTTCTTGGCTCTTCCAATTCATTGTTTTTTATCTTAGCCTGCCATTCGATTTCACCCTGTTTGGTCCTTAGAGACACTTGTTTCTAATTAGTAGATGCTATGATTTTTTTGTTTTTGTTTTTGTTTTTTTTTAATACGTGAGACAGGATTGTCATCTGATTCCTGCAACTGAATCTTTTCCCCAAAATAGATGGCTTGCTTAGTCTTCCCAATAATATTCCAGTACCTTTATTTTGCACTTTTTTTTCTTATGTTTTGTGTTGATTTGAATTCTATCTCTACTGGAAAACATGTGAATTCATTCAACAGCTACCCATTGAGCTCCTATTGTACGACAAGCACTGTTCTAAGTCCTAAAGATAAAGTAAAGAACCAACCACACAAAACCTCTGCATGAATGGAGTGCACATACTCATGGGGCAAGTAAGTAAGTGGAAAGAGTAATGGCTTCACTCACCAGAGAGCAGTGGAGCCCTATCTCAGAGCCACCTGGATGGCAGCTGGGTGGGATTCGCGGCCAAATTCTAACCATCTAGTACTCATTTAATGAAATGGTGAGACTGAAATTGGAAATAAAAACTCTACAAGTCATTGGGCAGCAACACCACTTTGCTATTTTTGTCATTATTATTATTCTTATTTCTAGTTTCTATTATTCTTACATCTTAGTTCCTGGGAAGTGGTGTCTCTGTGGTTTGAATTGCATTTCCTGAATGATTATTGGTGTTGAATACCTTCCGTGTGTTTGTTAGCCATTTGCATTTCTTCTCTGGAGAAAAGTTTATTCAAGTCCTCTGCCCATTTTTAAATTAGGTTGTTTATCTAATTATTGTTGAAATACATCAACGTTTTTTTAATATATAAAAATATTTTGCCACTCTCAAATGTTTTCAAACCCAAGGACATCTTTCATCTCTCCTTACGCCATCTTCTTCTGTATGAGTAAAATGCACACTAGAATAATTATCTTCCATGTTGGGACAAATTGAGGTTTAGTTCCTTTCAACCCTGTAATTATAAGAACCAATGAGCCTATGACCAGATTAATGAGATTATTCAATGAGCTTGATTTCCTAGTTTGTCTTCTGTTGGGATGGCATGCCTAATTCTCCAACACTACTCACAAAATTCTTCCTTAGTGGTTGTATCTGAGTCTGTGACTTGGAAATAACAGATCTGTGTGTAAAGAAAAAAGTGGGTGATAAATTCTAATATAATACTGTTCATGTACTTCTCTCCCAGGTGAGCTACCTTTCCAACATAGCTCATAAAATTTCCAAACTATACAGAAAACAATTTCCAAACTCTAATCTCACAACTACTTGAGTGCTGGCTGGACTGTTAGAAAAAATACACCATCCACGTTTACCTTAAATCTTTTCTAAATCAGATGAGTCTAATTAGCAAGAAAGAACAGAAAGTACAAAACATGCTTCTTATGTTTTCTCCTACCAAGGTGACTTTTAACAAGCAACCCATACATTTGGATATATACATTCTAGAATTTGTATGGAACAGTAATTCTTGTATCTCATAACTATACTTTCTCCATCCATGGAAGTGGATTCAGAATTACAATCATTCAGTGGAAGTTGTAAACTTAAGATGTGTTCTTAAGGATCGAATAGGGATGCTTATGCCTTTTTCACGATGGGAAAATCTGGAGATGTGTTCAGAACAAATGCTCCAGAGAAAAAGAATTTCAAATTTTAACAGATTTCTCATAGACTATTTGACCCACACACATACACATCTTGATATCTATTTTATGATTGCTTTGTTCATAGTTACCGATACGGTGAACTTTTGTTGGCAAAGAGAGAAAAGGAGCATTTAGTTCCCAAATAATTCCTCCTTAACTCTTACTTTCACATTTTTTAAAAGATTTTATTTATTTATTTATTTTGAGAGAGAGAGAGAGGACTCCGGGGGAGGGGCAGAAGGGGAGGGAGAGTAAGAGGGAGAGAATCCCAAGCAGACCCCATGCTGAGTGTGGAGCCCAATCTGGGGCTTGATCTCATGACCCTGAGATCATGACCTGAGCCAAAACCAAGATTGACGCTTAACTGATTGAGCCACCCTGAGGCCCCTCCTTAACTCCTATTTTCACAGGTGTTTTTATAAGGTACAGAAAAGCCAGTGAATCAGGGTATCCTTCATCAGAACCCACACTTTCTTTCCTCTTTCTGGTCCTGGAATGTCCAAAGTGAACTCCTGGCCCTCACCTCTTCTGGCCACCCACATTGCTCACCTGTGCCCTTGCTCACCTCCAGAAATATGGGGCCAGCACCTGACTTCTCATCAAAATCCATTGTCTGAGTAAGACGCATGATCAGATAGTGTTGTGGATGGCGTATGTCAGGTGGGAGACCACCTAAAAGAACTCATATGCAGCTCTTATACAAAATGAGGAAGTTCTCCATGCACCTCATTAAAAAAATCTCCAAGGTACATCATATGAAAAAGGCAAGTCCAGAGTAAGAAGTGTAGTCTGTCACTGCTTCTACAGGAAGGGGCATAGAGATTCATCTCTGTGTATGAACACATGGAGAATGTCTGGAAGGATGGATAGGAAACTAGCAACAGCTATCATGAAGGTCTGGAGAATGGGATGGGAAGAAGGCTTGTTTTTCATTTCTTAGTCAGTGAATTTTAAGGGAAATAAACCTAAGTGATGCTGGGTCCTAAGCCAAGTAGGGGCAAAATGAGTAGCTACAGCAACTGGGCATTTTAGCGTCGTCTGTTACATAAAGCTGCGTGGAGAGCTGTCCTTCCAGGCCCAGCTCTAATGACATCCTCCTTATAAAGCCTCGCCTGGCATCCCCCGAGGTAGGTTCCATCCTGTGGCCCCAGTGCCCTGCAGAGCCTCCCCCTTGTCTCCCTCTAGGCTGCCCCCTCTTTCAGTCAAGACAACTTTGTCGAATGAGAGAAGACTCTACCTTCTTGCTTCCTCCGCCGAAGTAGACAACTTCCTGACTTTTAATACATAAATTAGATTTGCCACGTTTAAACAAAAAATGCCGTAGGTTGTGTCTGGCTTTTTTTTCATGCAGGATGTTTGCGAGGCACATCCGTGCTGTAAGCATCTATGTTCACTGCTGTGGGGGAAATGCCTTATTGGTTTCATTACTGGGTGGAATCCACTACATGGGTCGTGTTCTGTTGATAGCTGTAGTGAAGGGGGCTATAACAACGCTCTTGGGCACGTCTCTCGGTGCACAAGGGCCTACGTCTGTTGGGTAGACACCTGGGAGTGTATTCCTGTGACCAATTCACGTGCTCATACAGCCCCAACAAAAGCTTCCTGAGGGCAGGAAACGTGTTGGCACATGTCACCCACCACAGCACCTGCTCTACGGAGCCCCTCACGGCTGTTGGTTCTCTTTCCGGGGCAACTTTGGTGTACCTAGCCACTGGTCAAGCCCTGCTTCTCCCAATACCAAGAAGCTTGTCTATTTTTAGGCAGAAAGGAAGAGTATCCAGTACCTTCTGCCCACAGCCTTACTCAGTAGACCAGATAAATGTGCTCATTCCTGATCAGTGTTCCCAAAAACCTATAAATGTCCCATTTTTGTGTCCTTTGTACTCCACTCCACTGTTTTGTCGGCTTGGTTTTTCTTCACAGGAGGGCTGGGAAAGCTGGAGGGAACCTTGAACCATGAAGGCCCTCTTTCTTTTCGCTGTCCTCTTCTGTCTGGTGCAAGTGAACTCAGGTAAATGTCTCCTGGCTGGTGCAGAAAGCTGCTGGAGATGACCAGGGCAGGTAGGGCAGGAACCCCAGGGATGAGTGTCCGTGTGGAGGGCTGGAGTGTCTGTGTGTTGTTAACGGTGCAGGTGGACCCCTCTGGGGCTCAGCTCTGGACTGTTTCGGTCTTCTCTGTGAAGAGTTTTTAAAAACTGAAATATGGGTGATCAGGGTCGTCTAAAACAAGACAAAGGGGCACCTTAGCTCTGATACTCATAATAAACATTCACCCCAGTCTGAGAAAAGTTCCCGGGAGGAAATGACAGTTATGCGAATGTCAGAGCTGGAAGGGACGATGCGTGTTCCATGGTGGCCCTGTGCTCTACAGGGAGGGGACACCAAGCTCCTGGGAAAGCGACGGCGTATGGCGGGGTGCTCCTCAGTTACAGCCCAAGCAGTGAGTGATTGTTGACGAGGACAGCGTTCCTCCAGCACCCCCTCCCCGGGTGATCAGGTCTGCAGGAGAACACTGAGGCATTGCTGGTTAAACAAACTGTCCAAGGAGAGAGATTAGCTACTGGAGGAGGTAAGACTAGAATGCAGATCTCCAGGTCCCTAGCCTTGTGGTTCTTCTACCTTCATTAGTGTGGGGCCCATGTCTTCATGTGGCTGTCCTCCCCAAGCCATGGCAGAGCCCAGGTGATACAGGATCCCAGGGTAGGCCCCAGTTTTTGGTGAGACCTTGCACAAGGATGTTTTTTTACATTGTGCCATACTGGGACTCCTGGGTGGTTCAGCCAGTGAAGCGTCTGCCTTCAGCTCAGGTCATGATAATCAGGATCTGGGATCGAGCCCTGTGTTGGGCTCCCTGCTTGCAGGCAACCTGCTTCTCCCTCTCCCTCTGCCTCTCCCCCTGCTTGTGCTCTCTCTCTCTCCTTCTAACAAATAAATAAATAAAGTTTAAAAATAAAATAAAATAAATGGTGCAAGACCAACACTGTGGGCATTTTGTGGTTTTTGTTGGTTTTTGTTGGTTTTTATGGTCATCATAGGTGACATTTGCAGACCTGACATCAGAACTGTCATTCAACCCTCTCAATCCCAAATAGGAAGAGCTCTTTTTTTTGAGATAGAATTGACATATGACCTTATACTAGTTTCAGGTATACAGTATAATGATTCCGCATTTGTATGTATTGTGAAATGACCACCCCAAGAAGCCTAGTCAATGTCTGTCACCACACATAGTTATACTTTTTTTTTCTTGTGACAAATAGAAAATACTTTCCATATGGGGTAGTTGTGCTTGACCTACAAGTTCACAAGTCATGGTGAAGAAAAAGGTTTTCTTTTCTTCTTTTCATCTTAAGACATGAAACTAAAAATGGGGCCACAAGCTGAGAATCAGAACTATTTCCAATTTTCCTAGAGACCGAGACCCACCCCTCCTTTATTCCACTCTGTTCTCTGAAAATCTTTGTTTTCCCCTAATGCACTAAGTCCTGTCTGTCACCAGGAGGCTTCAGAATCCTGATATAATAATATAGGATAAAATATACGCCCTTCTGGAAACATTCTGAGGTGTACGTTATTGGGTCTGTTTTAAGGCTAAGAAACCAAAGCTCAGTTAAACTGGAACGAGTCCAAAGACACTGAACTTTGGAGGAATATAGTAAATATTCAGAGTTGGGCTGTGGGCCGGGGTCATCTTTTATTCTCTGTGCCACATGAACTCAATATCAACTCTCTTCTATTGCATCAACAGGGGATATTCCACCTGGAATCAGAGATGTTATCTGCCTTATGCAGCACGGAACCTGCAGACTTTTCTTCTGCCATTTTGGTGAGAAAAAGGCTGAAATCTGCTCCGATCCCTGGAATAGGTGCTGCCTACCAACTATAGAGGCAGAAGGAAGAAATAAACCAGAGGTGGATAGCAAAAACAATGGCAAAAACAATAAAGCTGAGACCTAACATGTAAGCTTCTGGAACGCAGGAGGGCTCTTGAAGCATCCAAGGACTTAGAAGGACGTGTGGCTTATCAAAAGTGCTCAATAAATATTTGTTGAATGAATCCGGCAGCAAGGGTGAAGGTCTGATGAAAGAATTTTCCTAAAAGCTTGCTTACTTTACCTTTTTTTTTTGCCTTAAAAAAAAATCTCAGAATTTTGCAATAGCCTACCTCCTTCCCATGTTCCTGAGAGTATCTCTCACTGACCCACAGACAGGGGTGGACTAGAGACCAAGCTCCAGATTGATCTCATCCACAGAGGGACGGAAATGCAGTCAGTCAATCCTCTGGTCCCTTTCCCACCAAATGCCATCTGCCTTATCATCAGACCCAACACCAGCCTCCACCTACCTATGCCCCGGTCCTGACGAGCCTCGGCCCCTCCCCTCCCAGCTTCACAACAGGTGACATATAAATAGGAGTTTAGTTTGCAAAAACTAAACTCAACATTTACTCTTAGGTTATCCCACCTGATGAACACAACACAGTCTCATGGGGTATGTAGAAGCAGCTCCATTTGGGGAATGGAAGGAAAATGAAAACCGAATGGTTAAGCGGACCGCCCAGGTCGGCAGGTCGCTGGAGGGATTCTGATGTGCTCTCGGTGCGGTGTTACTTCAACAACAGACTTCCGAACACCTGTAGCGAGGTAGAGCTTCTATTCACGAAGATTCCTTGCACTTACAACTCTCTGCCCTTTGCTTGTCTCTGGATCCTGCTCACACGTGCTGTCTATACCACACCTTTGAGCCAGGCACCCCAAGAGTAGTGAATATTAATTCCAGGTAAGAAATGTCAGAAAATACTTAAAACAACTGTGCTGATGGACGTGGAGACCCTGTGCCAAGCTTTTTCTAGACTAATAGCTTGAGAAGTTGCCTTGTGTCAGTATTCCTGCTCACTGCCTGAATCCGGTCTGCTCATGAATAAGCTGAACTCGAAGAGTCACCTGGAAAATAGACTCTTGGGTTCCTGTCTCAATTCCCAGGTCAAGTGTCAATGAACATTTGGAGTACTGCCTTGGACCTCTCCCCAAGCTCTTTTACTTTTTGTTTTTTATGTTCTTTTTTTTTTTTTAGGAGTTTTTAATAACTTTTATTAAAGACTATATTGGAAATGTGACCTGGATTCACAATAAAAATTCAAAGTTAGAAAGCTACTGAAAAATGAATATATAGTGATATTTAAAGAAAAATCCAGAGAAGAGTGCAAAATACCAAAAGGAGTATAATAAATAGTATTATATCTTAAAATCTTTTTTTTAAGGTTTTATTTATTCATGAGAGACAGAGGGGGAGAGAGAGAGAAGCAGAGGGAGAAGCAGGCTCCCAAGGAGCAGGGAGCCCGATGCGGGACTCGATCCCAGGACCCTGGGATCATGACCTGAGCTGAAGGCAGACGCTTAACCATCTGAGCCACCCAGGCGCCCTAAATAGTATTATATCTTAAGATTATTATAATCGTCTTTCTGTCAGTGTTTTATAAGTTTTCAGGAGTAGGAATGAAACAAATATAGACATATTTAGCCCAAAACATAATTCAAAATATCACAGAAAATGGATTGGTTTTGATCTTGAGACTTCCTTATATTCCCTCATTTCAGGATAAGAAAAATAACTGTTTACAAATACATTCCCCTATGAGCTTACTAGGTGCTAAAATGCTTTATATTTTTCTGGACTATTTCTAGTACTTGAATGAACTGTAATAGTGTTGGTAGGATGGGGAAATTCTTTTTTTTTTTATTATTATGTTCAGTTAGCCAACATATAGTACATCATTAGTTTTTGATGTCGTGTTCAAAGATTCATTAGTTGTGTATAACACCCAGTGCTCCGTGCAGTACGTGCCCTCCTTAATACCCATCACCGGACTAACCCAACCCCCTCCCCCCTCCCCTCTGAAACCCTCAGTTTGGATCCCAGAGTCCAGAGTCTCTCACGGTTTGTGTTTTATCTTCTAAATATAACCAGACAGACTTGTGGGGTTGCTAGAGTGGAGCCTCTCTTGCCCACAGGATTCTCTGTGGAGTGCCTTCTCAGAGGGCTGAGGTCCTTTCCCAGCCCTGGTGTGAATGCCTGCCTGGGAAGGGGGTGGGCTCCTCAGTTAGCATTTGTTCTCACAACACAACACGGCTCCATACTTCAGAACAGGCAGATGCACTGCCCGGAGAATTGTCACTCCGTGCCCAAAACATCTGTCCAGAGCCAGCCAATCTCTTCTCTTTGTCTCCTTTACCTCAAAAATAAAATGAGGGAGCTGCTCTAGACCTCTGAGACCCCATCGCATCTCACCAGTCTGTGGGGGTGAACTGGTACTTCCCCCAGCATCCAAGGTGGGTGTCTCGTCTCCATCAAGTGAAGCGAGGAGAGACAACCGGTCTCGCCTCCTTCCTCCGCGGTGTAGTCAGGTTAGAGTCTGCTGGAAACCCACAGCAGAGTCCGGGACTCATCAGCAGGGGCTTTGCCCGAAGCCCTAAACTCTGCTGTTCACATTTTCTTGATGGAAATATTTTCTTTCTTTCCTTCTTTCTTTCTTTTTTTTTTTTTTTGTATTATGTTCAGTTAGCCAACATATAGTACATCATTAGTTCTTGATATAGTGTTCAACGATTCATTAGTTGCATATAACACCCAGTTCTCATCACATCACGTGCCCTCTTTAATGCCCATCACCTGGCTAACCCATCCCCCCACCCCCTCCCCTCCGTAACCCTCATTTTGTTTCCCGAGTCCAGAGTCTCTCATGGTTTGTCTCCTTCTCTGATTTTTAGTGGAAACTGGGCCTGGTCTGGGGCACTTGGGTGGCTCAGTTTGTTAAGCAGTCGACTCTTGATTTCGGCTCAGGTCATGAGATCAAGCCCCACATTGGCTCCATGCTCAGCATGGAGTCTACTTTTCCTCTCCCTCCCCCGCTTGCACTCTCTCTCTCTAAAATAAATAAATAGGGGCGCCTCGGTGGCTCAGTCAGTTAAGCATCTGCCTTGGACTTAGGTCCTGATCCCAGGGTCCCGGGATCCAGCCCCACGTAGGGCTCCCTGCTCAGCGAGGAATCTGCTTCTCCCTCTCCCTCTGTGCTTGCACTCTCTCAAGTAAATAAATAAAATCTTAAAAAAAAAAAAAAAAAAAAAGAAAGAAAGAAAGAAAAAGAAATCGGGCCTGGTGTGGCCTTCAATGTGGAAAACCTTATCTTTCTTGAATGGGAAATGTGGATGTGAGGAGGGTGTGTCTCCCCCAGTCCGATATGGCAGGCCAACCTACAGCATTGCTTGGCACAAAGCAGACCCCTGGAGTGTTCGCTGACGCTCAGAGGGACAGACATGAGGTGAAGGTACGGAAGACCGGGAAGACGGCGGGGTTTCCAGGACGCCCTCCGTGGCCTCCTTTCACTTTCCTTTCTCCTTGGGAGGAACCAGACTGGGCCCTGCACAGACACCTGGATGTGCCCCAGGACCAGGATTCAGGTTCTTGCTCTGCCTCTCTGAAATATTGAACAAATTACCCCATCTCCATGGCAGTTTTTAAAGTTATCCCGTCCCACATGGTCCTATAAAGCCCTGGTACGGTTCTAAGTTGAGGTGAAAACTCCCCCAAATGTTATTTCCCAAAGCCAGAACGTGCCTTGGCCAGGCGGGCAGCCTGTCGATACCAGAACTGACCACTAGCGGGCGCGCTGCTGCCTACAGGGCGCGCAAACCGGGTTTTATAGCGGGGTGTGGGGCTGCTCCCATTGGCTAAACAAAGCAGCTGGTGGGAATCAAATCGGGGCTGAGAACAAAGGGAGCCTGAATTGCCAACCCTTGTAGCCTGCATTTCTTGGCATTAGTTAAATTATAGTGTCTCATTCATTTCTGCCCCCGGGATAGGTCTGTGGGAATTAACTGAATGGATCAGGATATGTACTACGGCGTCACCGCGCAGCTCTTCTTTGTGGGAGGGGGCAGGCCGGCCGCGGACCTCTGAATAGTGAAAGCAGAGCCTGCCTGCTTCCTGCTGCCGCTTGTCTGCTGGAGTTTTGACCCCCAGCAGTGACCGGCGCTGAGCACCCTCTGCTGTCAGGAGGCAGCAAGGAAAGCAGGGGGCTCAGAAGAGCATCCCCAAGTTCTAAACGAGTCTGCCACTGAGCTGTGCCCCGGGACTGCCTCCCCCTGGGGTTTATAGGAGAGGTTCAGGTAGGATTGTAAGTACACATACAAATGGTTGAGTGCATTGATCCTGCCTTTGGGTCCCAGATCTGTTTCAACCTGGGGATTCACGAGCCCCGTCCTCGCTCTGAGACACCTGCCTCACACAGTTAGGCGCAGGTGGGAGGAGATGCGGGCAAACCCTCGACAGGGGCAAGCCTCTTCTCTTGGTGGAACCAGCGATGGGAGCAAGAACCCTCCACTGACCCAAGGAGCGGCTGAGTTTCCTGACGGTTGGGGGCCCCAGGCAGCCAGCAGGAGGCAGAGGGGCCAGGCCGCGGCCAACAGGGTCCCATACCTGGCAAGTCTGTACACCTTCCCCATAGCTCCTTCTTCTGAGGCAAGTATCATCTTCCCCACCGTACCAAGACTCAGCCCCCTCTTCTGAGATGACTCCGTATGTAACTAGGAATGACAAAGGTGTTCCTTTCCTACAATCAAATGGGCTCAAATGCCCCCTTCAGTCGAACTTTCCCTGGCCCCCTGCCCTGCATCCCTGCAGGCAGAATCAATGGCTGCCACTGTGTGCCCCCTCTGTGCACCACCCCCATACCTTCCTCTTACGGGATCTGCCCCTGAGCTGCCATTATCCAGCCATTATCCACGGCCATGTCTATTTCTCCTGCTAGACTTCGAAGTCCCCCGGACAGGTCTGGGTCTTACTCCTATTTAAACCATTAGTGACCAGCCAAGCACAATGTGAAATGGGTGAAAAAATGAAGCAATTAATCCATGCCTCAAACACAGGTCTTCAGTCCACTGCCACCATCCTTCCTGATCCTACAGTAGAATGTGGGGCCGCCAGGGAAGCCAGACAGCCCCTGAAGCCTGCAGCCCTGTCTTTTCTGTCACAGCTGGCCAGGGGCTGGGACTGAGCCCCTGCTAGCCCTGCTCTGTGAGGGGCTCACAACTGAGCTGGGAGCCCACTCCCTTTCGGGGGGGGGGTAGCAGCTCCCCTGTGGGCAGCAGGAGGGACAGAGTATGGGCTGGAGATGCCTTAGAGAGTCCTCCTGGATCCCAAGTCCCCACAAGGAGCTTTCACCTGCTCTCCCCTGCCTCTCGACCATAGAATCTTAGACAAAAAAAGGACCCGAGAGATCATTTAATAAAAACCACGTCCTCTGAAAGACAGCATGCTGTCGTGGGAAGACTCTGGAAGGAGGAATCAAAACAGCTGAGCTCAGTTTAGCTTGCAGTTCAAGACGGCAATGCAGGAGGAAGACTCTGAATGCACCTCCTCCACGGAACGCACCAAATTAATGTGGGGACCCGGGAACAGATCCTTTTGCCTCTGGCACAGGGAAAAAGCCATGGTTTAAAAGAGCAACCAGCATATAAGAGAGAACTAGAACTCTGCCAAGCAGTGCAGATCAGCTGCAGAGAAAGGTGAGAAGCTTGTCCCCTCACTACCTCTGAAGGTGAGATGTTGCCACCAGATCCCACGCCTTGCCAACACCGTGCAGGCTAATGTCATCGAAAGTCTCTCCGGCCAACCCCTGCGTCCTCACACTGGGCAGAGTCGGGCAGCCCAGCTCCCACAGAGTGACTGTCTACCGTCTAAATATCACCTGTCTGTGGAGGCAATGCCGCAATATAGGGATGGACTGGGGCTTTTAACAAAACAAACAAGAACACCCTTTAAAAGAGTCTTTTTGGAAAGCCACAAGCCGTCCACTTAAACAGTAAGTAATGTTGGAATCGCTCGACATATTAAAATTCCTCCTTTGGAACTGCGTTGGCGATCCTCTTCCATAAAACTCAGAAAGAATCTAGTTCAGCACAATTATGAACTTCAGCAGCCAAGGAAACCGAAAGCCCCGGAAGGTGAGAAATCTGCCCATGGTCCCGAGCTACATCCCTCACTTGAGAGAGAAGGAAGCATCACGGTTCAGAAACCGTGAATAGCAGGCACATCTGCAATCCAGAGTGTCCTCAGCGTGGCCGGAGGCCAGATGAACGTGCGTTTTGCAGGCTTCCTCCCTCACTGGATGCCAGGCAGGTGGTGCCGCACCTGCGGGTTATTCCGTCCAGAGAGCATCCGTCTGTGACTCAGGCTGGGTCTGCCTGGCATCCGGATCCAGAAGAATTCTCATGCTAAATGCCGAGGGACCCAGGCTTGTTGTCAAGGTCTCCCTGCCAGTGCCACCGCTGGCAGCTCCTCGGGGCCAGCTCCCGCGCTCCGGGCTCCTCAGGCACCTGTCTCGGTTCATGTAGGGAGCAGGTGGTGAGTGTGCTCATAAAACAGATGAGACACCTAAGGCTCAGAGCTGTGAAGCTACTAACCCAGAGCCACACAGCTCTACAGGAGGAAGTTCTGTTCGGATCTGCCAGGGAGCTAGCAGAACGGGGTATATTGTTTTGAGGTTTCACAGGCTTGCCTGAGGTCAGGTAGTGAGTTGATGACAGGTCGACGGTGGGCCCTTTCCCCTCCACCTCATTCCCTCATCCTATAAAATCTAGAGGAAGCAGGGTCCACACACAGTGTCCCTTCTAGCTGTCCCTAACTTAATAAATACTGACGTGAGGATCAGTGTGGGCTTAGCAGTGATAGTACAAGACCACGTGTTACGAATGGCCTTTTATGTTACCCCCGCGACCTGCACTGCGGTGCGTATCATTGCCCGGATTTTAGAGAGGCGGAAACTAAAACTCGCTGAGCGAAGAGACCCGCCCGAGAACACACAGCAGGAAGGAGCAGGAAGGGGTTGCTGCCCATGCTTTCCTCTCTCGCCATTTGGGTGACTATGTGGAAGGAGTTTGGGGTTCTGCCAAGGCCCCTGCAACCCCAGATGTGGGCAAGGTAGGAAATGAGTTACGGGCTTTCCACTGAAACATCTCCATCTCCCTGTCCCGTGTTAGCATGAGCCCGCGAGCCCGCTCCCTCCTTCCACCTGAGCATCCAAGGAGACGTTGGAATCTGTTGTTGGCATCTGAGAAGAACCAGAGATGCAGAAACTCTGGCTTGAGCCAGCCACAGGAGGCGACTGTGGCCTTCCCTTACCTCGGGGGCCGTCAGGCGTAGGCGTCCCCTCTGCACCTCGGGCTGCAGAGGGGGAGGGGTGGGCGCAAGCACAAAAACCACCTGCCAGGGCAGCTGAGGCTGGGCTGTAGCCCTCCAGCCATGGCCATGGCCGCGGGGTGGGTCTGGACAGTAGGTGCACAAAGAGGGAAGAAGGAGACTTGAACGTGGTGGAGCCAGGTGAGCTGGCTCTGGGCCCCTGGAGGGCATGGGGCCTCCTACAGGGTGGGGGTTAGCTCCCAAAGCAGCTAGAACACGACAGGAAATGACAAGTGAAAGAGTGAGTATCCGGGAGCATGGGGAGCAAGGGAAGAGGAAGAAATGAAGGAAGGAAGTTAAGGATGAATCCACTCGATGGCATCTGCAAGGGTGATCAGACCAGCTCTTACTAGAATGTAGGGAGGCTCAGGGACTCTGTCCCCACTCCCACATCCTGCTGGCCCCACCCCTGCAGCAAAGGTGGGTCAGCAGCTACCAGTGAGACCATCAGACTCTCCCCAGCGAGGCCCAGGGTGGGCGCTAGCACCTAGAGGCAGGGATGCTGCTGGAGATGAAGAAATCCTGCGAGGAAGGCTCCCCAGCCTGGCTGTGCCTCTCCGTCCTGCTTGCTGTAACGGGGAGCAGTCTCTCTACACAATTGCCTCCACGTGAGCAAAGCCCGCCGACGCCGGGACGACTGGGAGGAAAGGCAGGTGGGCAACCGAGGCACCAGGGATGCACGGCCACACGCGGTGTGAAGGAGCGGAGGCCCAGCCCTTTCCCGGCAGACGGTGCGGGAGGCAGCCCAGGGCTCCCTGGAATTCATGCCCACCTGACCAACTGAGAGCCGAGTCACCGTGACTCACAGAACCGGGTGTCAGGGGTGATGCTCGATGCTAGGTGTGGCGCCTGTCACAGGTGAGCATGACCGAAGGAACTGGAAAAGCTGCACATTTCACTTGATCCTTGTCACTGTCTTGCCACAGGGAGGAAGCTGGAGGAGCACAGACGGTGAGGTCTGTCCCTAAGCCAGGGGAGTGTCCTCCCCTTTTAGAAATCATCTTCCTCTAGAGCTGTGATTCCCAATGCGGTGTTGGCAGCTTTTCCCACTTACTCATTACGTCCCAGGCACCCCCTGCAGGGGTCTGACGGCATCCTTAGCTGTCTCTGTGAAGCGCTGAGTGAAGCTCTTGTGCATTCGGAGCTGAGAACCACGGCCTGCCACGGAGGGTCATGGCCAAGCCCTCCCAGCCATGGTCCCTGCTGCTGTCACCTCCACGCAGCCGGTGACGCCCCCTCTCCACAAGCACACAGAGAGGGCTTGCGGCGGACCTCGAGGATCCTCCGCTTCCCCAAGGGTCCTGCAAACCCCCCAACACTCTTAAAACTAACCTGTCTGGGACAGAGTATTTTACTGATGTTTCTGGAAATCTTATCAAAAAAGGCAAAAAATTAAAGTCTGGCAAATTAATGTTTTCCCCACATTCTAGAAGGAAAGTCCCTCAGCTTAGATCTTTTAGAAAGCCGGTCTTACCCCAGGGTGTTCTTCTCCTCCCAGCCTCAGTTTCCTGCACCCAGATTGTCCTCCTTCAGCCCACCCTCAGTCACCGGAACAAGCTGGAGTGGCCCCTTGGGGGGCAGGCAGCAAGACAACCAGGGGTGTCTGGTGTCACTTGCGCTCCAGAGAATGCTAAGCTGGGAGGGGCTGGGCTTTCCAAGGATGGTGTGGGTGGTCCCACACCTCAGGCTGGCTTCATGAGTGACTGTAAGGTGAGTGGGCACAGCTATCTCTTCAGCTCCTGACCGTGTTAGATGTGCAGCTCCTCAGGACAGACATTGAGTTTTGAGGACCATACAGGCTTAATTCAGAGTGAGGAAGGAAATAGTTCCCTAATTGCTAAAATGTTTCTAACTTCCAGAAGAGTCAGGAGCCCATTGTTCAACAAAGTAGCATTTGGTTTCTGTTCTATTCCAACTTGAGGCTCCCTGGGATCATTAAGGACTGGAGGAGATTACGCTAAGTGATATAAGTCAAGCAGAGAAAGACAATTATCATATGGTTTCAGTAATTTGTGGAACTTAAAGAATAGCAGGGAGGACATTAGGAGAAGGGAGGGAAAAATGAAGGGGGGGGAATCGGAGCGGGAGACGAACCAGGACAGACTCTGGACTCTGAGAAACAAACTGAGGGTTCTAGAGGGGAGGGGGGTGGGGGGATGGGTTAGCCCGGTGATGGGTATTAAGGAGGGCACGTCCTGCACGGAGCACTGGGTGTTATACGAAAACAATGAATCATGGATCACCACATCAGAAACTACTGATGTACTGTATGGTGACTAACGTAACATAATAAAATAAAATTAAAAAAAAATAAAAGACAGGGAAGATTTCAATGAGAGAATAAATGAATGAATCCCTTGGGGGGGTGGGGAAAGGAGCACCTTCCCTCCCTTCATATCCCAGGAAGTGAGGCTGGATTCTTCCAGTTAGGATCCAATCAAAGATGATGTCCTTCTGAAGAAGGCAACGACGGTGGGCTGGGGAATTTGGGACCTTCAAAGAAGAGCAAATACAATAGGGGGTAGGAAAATGAATAACTATCTTGTTTATTTGCCCGTGTAGAAATAAAAATAGAAACAGATGTCTCACATTAGAGAAAAAGGCTTTTCTCTTTGTAGGAGACTGTCTCCAAAGGATGAAGAAATGCCAGTAACCATCTCTGAGCTCACGCTTGTGAGGAAGATGGAGAGAGCTTGAGGGATAAAAAAAATGAGGGTCGATTCATATCTCTGTTACGTTATTCCCCATGAATCTTCAATGGATGTGTCACTACAGAGCTTTGTGGTGAGGCTTGCTGACAGAAGCAGAGCTGTGTGTTCTGGTCATGCTCTCCCAGGAGAGCCTGGGAGGCACATGATGGCCAGAAAAGGAAGGGTTCCTTGCCTGAAAATCCCCCTGGCTGGCTGCAGAGGGTGGTCTCAAGACCTGGAAAGACTGCAGCCTGTCAGGAGGAGACCTCTGGTAAGGAGAGACCCCGAGCCCGGAGACCACTGCATCGTCCTTAGAAGCAGAGGTGGAGAGACCACCAGGCAGTGTGTGAATGCATGAACACACGCGCGCACACACACACACACACACACACACACACACACACACACTCAGTGATTAAAAACAGAGAACACAGTACGAGACGGATAATGATGGACACAAGAACACAGAGACAGTGACAAAAAGAGGCAGAGAGAAAGCAAGAGCGAGACAGAGAAGGACTGAGCTCAGTCCTCAGCAGCAGAGTAAAGAGACCAGGAAAAGATACAGATGTTAGGGGGACAGTTCTAGGGAAAGACAGGCCATTCCAGTTAGACTGAAATGAAGAAAAAATAGGTGCTTGCTGAGAAAGTGGGTGTGGCTTTGGAGTGGGTCTGCAGGCTGCTACTTGGAGCTTCCACATCTCTCCGAGGAAGAGGCAAATATTCAGTCAGTAAAGTAGGACTTTTTCTTTTTTTAAGATTTTTTATTTATTTATTTAATTGACAGAGAGAGACAGCGAGGGAGGGAACACAGGCAGGGGGAGGGTCAGAGAGAGAAGCAGGCTTCCCGCGGAGCAGGGAGCCCGATGCGGGGCTCAATCCCAGGACCCTGGGACCATGACCTGAGCTGAAGGCAGTCGCTTAACCAACTGAGCCACCCAGGCGCCCCAAAGTAGGACTTTTAAATAGGAACTTCAGGGACCTGAACAAGGCAACCTATGACATTAAGCCCCAATTCTCTTGAAGAAAATCTAGTTCTGAGGCTATCGGGAGCCAACTGGACAAAAGCAAATCTCGTCCCTTTGGAAAGCAGCGTCCCCCATCTTGGCCACCAAGTTCCCTTGTCCAGTGGACCATGATGTTCACAGCACTATGAACACAATGGGTGGGTGGTCTCCAAATGTCAGTCTCCAGGAGAATTAAAATCCAGGCCATGATGAAAGTTATTTTTCTAAAATATGTACCACGTGTGACAACATCTCGATATTTTTGTTAATTCTACCCCCCCCCCCCAGTTTTTATAGGTTGTCATCAGCTGGACACGTTCCATGGCTGGGTGTGCAGGTCTGAGCAGGTGTTATGAGCTCTAAATGTGTGTACATAAGTAGCGTGCTAAAGCCAAGATCTGGCCCAAGGCCAGAGTGTTTCCTAAAACATACATCTTGTGAAATGCTTATAACAAAACACAAGTATGCCCTGAACACAAGATAACTTTTGAGTCATGGTAGTTTAAATCAGCATGTTCATGTATCCCTATCTTAGACTGCTTTTTTCATGAGCTGACAATGTCCGGCACTCAAAAGAATGAGAATCCAAACGCAGGCAACATAGAAAAATAGAAACCATATGTACAGCGATTATAAGAGAGTGGAGAGGAAGGAGGTGGATGGAGTAATGGAAGGAGAATCAAGGAGTCACAGAGGTTATGTCAGAGAGAAATGACATCAGGTGAAAGGGGCAGCGAGGAGCTGCACGAGGTGAGAAAAGGGAAAGTGTTCCCAGCCCTGACAGGTCGGGAACGGAGGGAATATAAGGAAATGTAGCTTCTTTTGGAGCTACAGTGGGTTCTGCAACTGGGTTGGCCGTGTGGGCGTGCACATCCGTGCACATGTGAGTGCTGGAGTGTGTTTTTCTATAAAGGTTGTGGGAGGGAGGAGAGGTCCTCCAGATGTGTGGCGGAAAGAGGGAAGAACGCAGGTGTTGTCACAAACCACGCGTACCTCCGGTCCAGGCTCTGAGCTGGGGCCTCCCTGAGGTCCATGCGACAGAACGTGTGGGTACAGTTCGTATGACACATCCAGCGTTTCACAAAGGGCACGTCGAGCCAAAAAGGGCCAATGTCCTAGACTCAAGACCTAACAGGAAGGTGAGAGAACACCTTTGCTCTGTGAAAGGGAAGATCTCAAAGCAAGAGCAGTTAAAACTTAAGTGACTCCCTAAAGCCGGTCAGAGCCAGGCATTTGGAAGAAGTGAGCCCAGCCAATGAAAGATCGTGAAGAGTGGATTCTGATTTAGGGGGCTTGTATTCTATGTAAAGGGGCAAGAGATCTTTGGCTACACCTTGATGTTCCCATGCAGGAGTGTGGGCCCTAGCGGTGAAATCATCTCATTTTTCTGAAGAAGCTAGAGATAGGGATTTTTATACAGCATCTTTACTCCTTTAAATGTTGGCAATTAGTAGCAAAATATGGTGGGAGCCTCTATGTCACCCATGGGTTTCCAATTCGTTAGATATCGCTCTGACTCAGTTCAATGAACTAAGAGGAGTTAGACTTGTAATGACCTCAGGAATTCAGGACTCCCCTCCCGTTGGCAGGCAGAGAGGAAATGGAGGGTCCAGATGGGTAAGCAGCTAACCTACATGCACACAAACTCTGGCACCAGACCGCGGGCCTCCAGATGTCTTGTTTTGTTTATACTATATCTCACTGTGGTAGTTAACCCATTGCACAACAACAAATGCTGAGTATCTGGGGGTTTCTGTGGGTTGTGGGAACTGTGCACAGCTTGGCTGGGTGCTTCTGGATCAAGGCACTCACGAGGTTCTGGTCAAGCTGTTAGCCAGGGCTGCAGTTCAACTGAAAGCTCAGCTGAGAACGATCCTCTTTGTGAAGCTCACTCCTGCGGTCCTTGGCAGAAGTAGATTCCTTGAAAGCTGTTAGATTAAAGGTCACTTAAGTTCCTCTCTGGGTTGGCCAAAATTTCCCTTAGTTCCTTGCCAAATGGGCCTCTCCATAGGGCAGCCGGAAGTATGGCATCTGGCTTCCCTCAAAGTCAGTAAGTCAGAGAGCAGAGGGCACCCCAAATGGAACCCATGGTCTTTTATAACCTAATCCCAGAAGTGGCATCCATCACTACTAGCTTATTCTATGTGTTAGAAATGAGTCAGTGAGGTGAGCCCACAAGGAAAAGGAGGGGATGGCACAAGGGCATGAACACTAGAAGGTGGGGCTCATCAGAGGCCATTTTAGAGGCTGCGTCCACTCTCCTTGTCTTACAGATGCAAGCCAGGGGTCCGCAAGCCATGGGGCACTCACTCCAGCCAGCTCCTGCCTATTTTTTAGAAATAAAGTTTTATTGAAATAAAGCCACACCCATTTGTTTGCATATTGCTTACAACCACTTTGGCACCACACCCCTCAGAGCTGAGTAGTTGCAACAGAAACTGTATGATCAGCAAAACCTCATTTTTTTTTTTTTTTACTGTACGTTCTTTTACAGAAAAAAGTTTTCTGCTTCCTGATGTATGCAACCAAAAACCTTTTTTTAAATATGGAAGAGGAGATTGACATAGAGATGCTAAATTCATCGTTTGCTTGCATTTCTCTCGATGCTCTGGCGTCATACATACCACAGTGACCGCTTCTGTGAGGCACTTACCTGGGAAGTCTCAAAACAGAAGCAGCTCTGAGGCCTGGGTCAAGCGGGTGAGGTACGGCTCCACTTCCCTCAGGCCTGTTGGTTCTTTCCCACCGCACAACATCATACACCTGTCCGCTGGAAACCCCACTCACGAAACCTTTGGCCAGAAAATGGATATGAAGCATAGTTATGTGTAAGTGTTGGATCACTAAATTGTGCCCCTGAAACTAATATTACCCTGTATGTTAACTAACTGGAATTCAAATAAAAACTAAAACAAACAAAACATAGTTATAATGACCTAAGGTCATAAAGTGGCATAATCCTAACTCAGCATAATCTGTGAACCTGACCTAACTGGGCTCCAAACTTGAATTTTACCAAGTCAATTTATTCCTCTTAACCTCAATTTCCTTATTCTTAAAATCTACATTATAATGGTGACCTCACACCTTTTTGTCACACACACACACAAAAATGCACTAAAGCACCAGTTACATACATATACACGTGCTAGGTACATCCTAACAGTTCCGTAGACGCCAGTCATCATGTGTGAAACATCTGATGTTTTCCCATTGCCTATTGCACACAGGAGCTGATAGATTTATTTCAAGTATCAGTTCTGATTACATAAAAGTGGCACAAGTCCTATGTTTTTAAAATGTTTCCCTGGGGTACCATGTCCTGCCTTTGGGTACATCTCTTCTTCCACGCCAGCCCCCAGCCTACTGATGAGTTGTAAGAGCCACCTACACTCTGAAAATCCTTCCCAAGGAAGCAGCCAGCAGACCGTGTAGGCTGGCGGCAGGCGTGCTGTGTGATGAGCATTCACTGGGGCTGAGCATGCAATGCAGCTAAAGAATCTGATTAGAGTGCAAAAGTGTAAATAATAATGCATCATACACACATCATTCCATTTGGAAAGAAAATAACTGCCATCAGGTAGATAAGAGGATGGTAGGGTAGCCCTTATATATGGATTTTTATGTACTTAATCCCTTCTTGATTTTGCCTTCAAGAGTCGGGAGATTCATCTCCTACGGTGCTCGGTGTGATTTTAGTTTCTGGGAAAAGCACACGGCATCGCACTAAGGTTTCAAATTCCTGAACCAGTTTCAGCCTGACTTTCTCTCCACAGCGGGTCTCCCTTCTGTGCCTGGTGATGTCAGCACTTTCATTCTCTCTGCTCAGGAATTGGGTAAATGTTGGCACCAATCACACTTCATTCTATTTGGAAGGCATTTCGAGAGACAGATGCCAGGAAGCAATCAACTAGGGAGCAATGGGTTGAGGGCATAGGAGCCCACGTGAGCCCAGACCACTCTTGAGAAATTTGGTAACGAATGAAAGAAGAGGGTGACGTCACGGTCCCAGGAGAAAAGAAAGGCCAAGTGCAGGTTATTTTCAAGTGAAGAATTGAGTGTGAGTGTGGACTACAGTGAAGAAGCCAGAGAAGGGGAGTAAGAGAAGGGTTTATGTAATGGCATGTGGTTCAAAAGGCGGAGTTCGAAGATCCTAGAGAAGAGAGCCATGGAAGGAAAAAGCTTTCCTCCTGAACAAGAGAGAGAAGCCAAAATAGGTGCAAACAACAAAAATTCAAGGGAGAGTCTGGAACATGTGACCTGCTGGGGAGAGGACTGGTCCCCGCTCCTTTCCATCCCCTAAGTCGAAACACCTGGTGAGAGAAGGCATTAACTTTAGAGCCCTTGTCTAGGCCTTCTACATCTGTGACTCAAATTGTGCCCCCTGAACTGTCTGGGAGTTTTCTTACTCAGAAAGGCTATCATCACGTTATCCAAGGTACAAAGAGAAATATGAGGAAGAGCGTCCCCCTCGCCCTGCCCCCCCCCAAAAAGCTGCCTTCATTCGCAAGGCATTTTTTTCTCTTTCCTGCAGGAGTCGACCTGGGTGTGTCCGTAAGTGGAAGAGTCCACCCTTCGAGGCCCAGCCTGAATATAACGTGAAGGTGCACTCGGAGGGCCCAAGAACTTGGCTGCGGTGAACATCCAGCACTGCATACAGCAGGCACTGCCTAAGGGCTCCCCTTTGGACACAACATCATGTTCTGACTCTGCTCTCCTGAGGAGTCCCATTCTACCACACAAGGCCTCTCATTTCTTGTTCTTGTAATATTCTCAGACGGCATCAGGAAAACCTGGCCCTCACTTGAAGGAAAGTTAAGGAGGGTAATTTGGGGGGATTTGCACTTGGGACCCAAGGAGGCACTGACAGGAGCTCTCTGCGGAGAGTTCGTGCAGAATATGGATATGGAATCACTTTCTTTTATTCTCCCTTCCCCAGAGCTAAGCGTATGCCTGTATCTGCTAGACCCATGAGTCAAATCCTGAGAGACGGCCTCTCGCCACAGGCAGTGGTGGGGAGTCCGGGAGTCCGGCTGGATTAGAGAGGTCCAGTTTGGGATGAGTGGGGAAGGGCTGTGTGAAGGTAAAACATGGAGGGTGTGCAGAACCTAGAAAAGCAGCACCATCTCTTCAAACTGATTTATTATTCTGCATATAAAGAAATGAGGAGTAAATGTGGCGGTGTAGGATGATTTCAGTATGGGGATGACGTACAGGGCCTCGGTGAGTCTCAGTGTGAGACCACGGAAACAGGGATAGGCTCAGTTGCCCTCCTCAACAGTCTCTGAGTCAGAATTTTGGCTGATGTGGAAATGTTGGGGTTTGGAGCCTACAGCCAAGACAGAATTCTTGGTGCAAAACCACGGGGTTTTATCAAAGCACAAGGACAGGACCCGTGGGCAGAAAGACTTGCTGCACCAGGGTTGTGAGGAGTGACTGATTATATACTTGGGAGATGGGGGAGGTAAAGACAAAGGAAGTTTCCAACAGAATTTTCGTATGTTAAAGAAGATTCACAGGATCCTGCAGACCTAGCTATTATCAAGCTAAGGTTGTTTTCCCTCTAGCAAGACATATATGTCAGGACAGTTGGGAGTTCTTGAGGGGCACCTGGGTGATTTAGTCAGTTAAGTGTCTGCCTTCGGCTCAGGTCATGATCCCAGGTCCTGGGATCAAGCCCCGGAATCTGGCTCCCTGCTCGGCGGGGAGTCCACCTCTCCTTCTCCCCCTCCTCCTGCTCATGCTCTCTCTCTCTCTCTCTCTCTATCAGATAAATAAAATCTTAAAAAAAAGACAGTTGGGAGTTCGTGGAGGAATGTCATACTCTGCCTGCCTCAAGGGTTTGTCAAGGGGCTGCAGGGTTTATGGAAATTTAATTTTATCTACATTCCCTTCTGCGTTTGTTCCCCACCTCACAGCCCCTGGGCAGAGAACACAGGTCGTGCCTCTCCTGAGACCTCCTTCCCCTGGACTGTGGTTGCTTGAGAACCACACTGTCACTGCGGGGTAGCGGGGTAAGGGACCCAGTGCCAGTCCCTGGGCATCAGTACTCACCTCACAGTGGCTCAGCTCCCAGGTCCATCACTGACACCATTTGCAGGAGGATGACGTAAATGTCTTTTAAACACAAGGATTTAGGAAAGAGTTACCCAGTTGTACGCATAGCATTCTCAACCCTTCCCCTCAGCGTCTCTTGAAGGACCTGTCAGTGGGTGGTCAGCCTGTTAGAGAATTTAAATCTTAGATCTAGTTTCTCATGAATCCGTGACCTGTCTACCACATTAAATGCAAACCTGCTCAACATGCTCATCCACTTGACTTTGGCCCCAACGAGACAATTCACTGCTCCCTAACCTGGCTCTGTGCCTCACCACCTCTGTGGCAGCTCCCGGGGAGAACAGTTGTGTCTGACTCTGCTGCCGCCCCATCAACCCAAGGGCATCCTGTGACTCCTGGCGAGTTCCTCCGGCCAGACTCTTGTCCCTTCTTTGCACACCTCCCTTGCCTTTCTATTGATATAACCCCCCTTTTTTTTGTCCAGTGGATGGAGCACAACAGCAAATAAAGTGTTCACAATATAGGGGCATTCGCAGGAAGCCTGTAAGATACAAAAATGCCAAGAAAGCTCGCTGGCTGCGGATGATACAAAGCATTTGTTCACACTGGATGGTTGGGTGGCGACAGGTCAGCCCGTGTGAAATAAAGCCTCTGCTTCTACTTGCTCACCTCCTGACCTTGAGAAGTAGCTCTCTCTGACTTGGGTTTGGAGGGGGGACAGGATCTTGTAAAGCAGTGGAAGGCGTAGCTCAGATGCCTTCAGGAGCTCTGCAAACATATCAAGGCACAAAGCAGGGCAGATGGGACTACCTGCTCAGCTGGGCTTTAAAACCTCCCTGGAGGCCTAATTCACTGGCAAAACAAAGTACCTCCATGTTTGGTCTCCCAACTAGAGGCCTATAGTTTGCTACCTTTCTAGAAGAAAAGGTAATCTATGGTTATGTAATTGGAGAAAGGTTTTCTTTTTCCTGTCTCCTTGCTTACACTATTTTGTAGAAAAATAATTAAGCTAAAATAGCAGTGATAAATCAGAATGCTAGAAACCACCTCGCATATGCCTATACATGATTGTGAGGACAGGTAAACAGGAGGCCACAATAAGCTGGCATTGACTTGCAACCCCCTACCACCGTCTCAGAGATTCCACGTCATGCGAAATCTTGAGATGCTGATGAGGTACTCAAGAGGGCCGTGTAGAGCAAAGCATTATTCTAGCTGGTGACAATGCGGTAATATCACAAGGAGGGGGATGCAGAGAACTTTAATATTGTGATGGTTTAGAGCATGGACTTTAAAGACAGTCAGAGTCCAACCAGAGAACCTGAAATAAATTTAAGAACCTCAAATGGGGAGAATTTAATATAGATGGTTATCTAAGAGGGCTGAGAAGCCAAATGTATGGTGAGTCACCTCAGAATTTGCAGCAGCAGAAAGGTATACTACTGTCCCCAAGGCCAGAGGGACCGAAGGAGGAAGGAGGTAGTATTTCCAAAGCCTAGGATATGGCGCTCCCAGCGGGTCATGGCGGACCTGCCTGGTGGAAGCTAGGACCACGCATGATGTGGCTTTCTGGCAGGAATTGGAGGCACAGAGGAGATGCTTCCTGAGGTACAGCGGAGGAATACCTTGGCTTCTCACCACCTCCTGCCTTCCCACCATCTGCTACGGCATCCCTTTGGCCCATCTGTATGGTACCTGGAGAGCAGGGGTTCCTGCAAAATGTATACGGTTCCCTGCAGTTCATAGTACGGCCGTTGACTGGCTGGGTGGCCTAGGGCAAGTCACTCAACCTACACCGCGGTGTCCACCACTGTAAGACTGGGACAATGCCTCTCTGCCTGTGTAACTCATCCAACAGTGGGCATAACAAATGGCCATACAGGAGAGGGGCGGGGCCACGCTGGGACCGTGATAAGGTAAAGAAAGGAGCGGATACCCCAGATTCCCGTGCTGGGAGTGGAGGCCATCATCTTTAAGCTGCCTGAGTAACACCATCCCTCCGCTCACTGGTTATGCTTCCTGAGCCCCCCCCCCAAGGTGATACTTGGGTCACGTGGTAATTTGCAGTTGTCAGCTAGTTTCACAGCGTTCACTCGGAGGGCTTCCACGGCCTGCTTACGGCTGAGGTGCAGATGCTCCGAGAGCTAAGGAACTTACTCAGGGAAACTCACGGAGTCAGTGTTAGGGCTGACAGTTACACCGCTAACTTCTCTCTCCAAACTCAGCGTCCTAGGGGGCTGCCCTCCACGTAGCGCTGCCCCTGGGCCCAAACCTTGCATCAACCAAATCTCCGCTTGCTCCATATTTTCAAAATCGAATTAAAAAGAAATGATTAGTGGACAGTCTAACACAAAAAAGTTAAATAACTGACGTCTCTCCTCCTCAACCTTGTCAACATTGGGAAAGCACGTCAGAGCAGAGGGAGAATCCAGCGCGCCAGCCAGCGCATCGGTGTGTGGGGTTTGCAGTTCCGAGCTCGGGACTTGAGGCTCCCGCTCTTCCTGGCGCATCAGACGCCACAGGCGGGTATTCAGTATCAGCTGGGGGATGTGTCACTACCAGGACCGGAGAGGCGGGAGGTATTTTTGATATTAAAAAAAAAAAAGAGAGAGGTATAATAAGCCAGGACGAAGACAAACCCCAGTTACCAGTGGTTCCCCCAGGTAGAGGAAAAGCGAAGAACGTTGTCCAACTCTTCTATTATTGGATTTTTTACCACAAACATTCAAAACTTTTATAAACCTCCTCAGAATGCTCCTCAAAATTCATTTTGTAGTGAGGAGGGTGCCACTGCCACAGCCCAGTCCCCGAGCCCCAGCTTCCAAATTAGCGGATGAAGAAAAATAGCTTTCATTCTCAAAGAGCCTCTCATAAAAGAGTGGCATTGCCTTAGAAATGCCTTCCAGTCTTTGACGGAACCAGGTAGAGATGCCTTCCAGTCTTTGAAGGAACCAGGTAGAGATGCCTTCCAGTCTTTGAAGGAACCAGGTAGAGCACGAGTTCACTGGGGAGGTCTGTTTTCCGTGTGGAAAAGTACATCATCTCCCCATGAGCGGAGGGCTCCAGCGCCGCACCCGCGCTGAGGTTGTGGGTTCCTACAACGCCCACCCCGCCCTCTTTTCTATCCGATGGAAGACTGAGCAAGGCTGTCTGCACAGCTAACACCCATCCCGCCCCACACGCACTTCCTTCCCCGCTTAAAGATACCTGCTTGGGGGCATCTGGGTGGCTCATTGGTTGAGCATCCGACTCTTGATTTCCACTCAGGTCATGATCTCAGGGTCCTGAGTTCAAGCCCCATGAAGGATTCCCCGCTGGGCATGGAGCGGGCTTAGGATTCTTTCTCTACCTCTCCCTCTGCCCCTCCCCACTCCTCTCTCAAACAAAACAAAACAAACAAACAAACAAACAAACACAAAATAACCGTGCTTTGTCTTAAATCCTGAACTTCTGAGAAAATTTTGATTATTTAAAAAAAATGAAGTGTCTACAACTCGAAACCCTTCTTAAATCGTCTAAACCTGCCTTCCACCGTGGATGATCTTTCTTCTCCATTTCCATAGCCCTGTGCTAGAACCCTGAAGGATGACCCTTGTCAAAATGCCCCCCTCTGTGGTTTCTTTGATTGCATGCACGTCTGCCTTTACCATACAGACGCTCTCTGAGAGAAAGACCCTGAGCTGGTCCTACTTTCCACGTCACCCGCTTCCATACAACTGACCCCGAGCACATGTCACTTGTCTATCTGTAGGAGGTGTTCAGTGATAGTTTACAGAACCCGAGGGCGGCACCAGGATCCCGAACACATGCTCCTCGAACTAATATACCTGGAACCTCGGTCGATCCGTTATAATTGCATTCATGCAACACAAGAGCCAGGCAACATCATGGTGACTTCCGCTCCCAATTAAATTGTCTATTGACAAATACAAACCACTAATGGATTCCTTAACATCTAAGTCCAATAATTTTTTTTTTAAAAGTTGGCCCTTTCAACATTGAATCTATATCCAGTGGAAATCACCCGATCTCTGGACTTCCTTGAATGCTCCCAAGCCATGAGTAATGAGAAGTCTTTTCTTTTTTTAAGATTTTATTTATTTATTTGAGAGAGAGAGAATGAGAGAGAGAGAGAGAGAGCACAAGAGGGGGGAGGGTCAGAGGGAGGAGCAGACTCCCCGCCGAGCAGGGAGCCCGATGCGGGAGTCGATCCCGGGACTCCAGGATCATGACCTGAGCCGAAGGCAGTCACTTAACCAACTGAGCCCCCCAGGTGCCTGAGTAACGAGAAGTCTTAAATGCACCTTCCTAAGTCCCGTATTTGTATAGGGAGTGTCACCAACAAGGAAGTGGTGCCAGTCCACCAAATGCATCATCCTATAGCATTCTCCTTCTCTGATGAAGGAGAATGAGACACCTTGACTCACGAATCTGACAGTTTTCAGACAATGATGAAGTGTAAACCATGTTTCACCCAGGTTATAGCCCACATCACACGCCAAAGAGCATAGGGTCAGGGACTCGGGAAAGTAGTGCATTTTTCCTCCCTTTCCTATTATCTAGAAGCTGATCCCATTTTATCTCAATTTCAGGCATACCTGTGCAGGCTCAAGATGTGACCCAGCCTCAGTTTACACCTAGATTCTGAATATGTAGAAAGCTGGACCGCTACAGTCCCAGGTGAGCTTCAGAATCTTCTAGGACTTTAGGAAGATAGCTTAGAAGTACCAAAGTGGAGGCAAGGCAGCTCCCAACTACATGCCCTGGGAATGCTCCCAAGAGGAGAGGGTCTTTGCCACCTATACCTATAAGCAGCTCTGAGCCAGACCTGGACGCACTCCTGGAGCCTAGAGGGCATCAGGATAGCTGCGTGCTCACATCAGCCTTGCTTCACCCTTTAGGTTTGCAATTATCTCAGGGTGAGTGGGCGTGGCCTGTGGGGTAAGAGAACTGGCATGAAGCATCAGGAAACACGTCATATTGTCATCATTGTACTATTACAGGAATTGCAGCCGCTGCTTACTTGTACCTATGGCTGTGTGTCCTGCAATCCTTATAAAGTAGACGAGCACACCCTGCCATCCAGTCTCAGTGCGCTGCGAAACCTGTCGGCCATGAGGATCTATTACCTCCTCCTCCTGTTGCCCTTCCTGTTCTTGATGCCCGTTCCAGGTAAGATGGGTTGGGAGGCCAGAGGGTTGAAGGAATTGCAAATATGTCATTCAGCGGCAGTCCCTTTCCATTCCTCGGGAACTTCAGACCAGGCAGATTTGTTGTATGGGAACAGACATCACCATTTTCTTTTTTCTGGTGAGAGTCTCAAGGATCTTGAAGCCGTTTTCCCAATCTTTTCAGAGACTAAATAGCTCACAAAGACCACCCCTTCGTGGAAAGGGACGAACCTTAGCTGCTCGTGAGACATAAAGAAAGTGAAACAAAAACTTTAACCCCAGCAGGAAAGATGGATTTAAATCTGAGATCAGAAGGACAGATTTCCAGTTACTAGCCTTAGGGGTTGCAAGTAGAGACTTTGGGCGGCTGCGAACCCTGGGGGACCCCAGCAGCCCCCGTGTGCCTGGTGGCCACAGCCACCCCCCAACGCCACCGCAGTCCCCAGCAGCCCCCGTGTGCCTGGTGGCCACAGCCACCCCCCAACGCCACCGCGGTCCCCAGCAGCCCCCGTGTGCCTGGTGGCCACAGCCACCCCCCAACGCCACCATGGTCCTCAGCTGAGTTGTGGCCCCTAGAAGCACAGGTCAGTTGGTCGCTTAATCCTTCCTCTACTTCACTTCTAATTTTATAGAGAAAGGAAAAAGTAATTTTAAAAAAGAAAGAAAACACCCTAAAATAAAAGAAAAACAATTCCCTGGGGATAGTGATCAGAATAATATTGTATTTATAAAGGAAATTACAAACTGGTATCCACCAAATCCAAACCAGTATCTTTATACCGTGCGTTTTCTCATTTCTTAATTTAAAGAAAGGTATGTATGTGTTCATCCCTATGAGGTAAACAACCAGGAGTATAACTGAATTCACTTTCCAACTACCCGACCCCAACTACAAGTGTGAAGGGGGTGGAGGGGCAGGGGAAGAACAGAAGAAAGGTAACAGATCGGTTATTTGGGGAATTTCAAAAGTCTTATACTTGGACTAAAGCCTTCCCGCGTGTTCTGTTTATTCCTTGCAGGAAATGGAGGAATTATAAATACCCTGCAGAAGTATTACTGCAGAATAAGGAGTGGTCGGTGCGCTTTGCTTAGCTGCCTTCCAAAGGAGGAGCAGATAGGCCGCTGTTCTTCCGCGGGCCGAAAATGCTGCCGAAGAAAGAAATAAAAAAAAAAAAAAATCCAAAACGTGATTGGGAACGTTGTAAAGTGTGAAAATGCCTCCTGGAAGTTTATAGAAGAAAAATCAAATTAAATATTTTTTTCAAAAGAATTAGAAGCTTGATTGTTCTTTTTAAATTCTCGTTATTGTGGTAGTTGTTACCAAACTGATAACTGGGAAAGCGTTCATGGACTCACCTTTAATTCAAATGCAGGATAATCTCTGGAGGAATCCTCAAAGGGGTCTAAACCTATTTTCCAAGTGTTATCAGATTTAACTCCTCTTTTGCAAGTTATGTACCCCGGTGAGATTGGACTCCCTGTTCCTCCTGAAATATTCCCATGGCTTTCTTGTCACCCGTGCCTCTGCTCTCTCTGACCTCCCCTATGGGGCATTTAATCACCCTTCCAGCTTCACCTCTGAACTTTAACCCATCCCCCCCACCCCGGGGGCCATAGCAAATCCTACCGCCTCCCTACGAACAAAGCTGCTTTCCCAAAACAATAGGAGCTTTCCTCTGATACACTGCAGGGTTCTGACTGAATGCTCCTTCTATGAATTTTGTTTGATCGCTGCCTTGTACCATTTGCATACTTCCAATCTCCATAACTGGTTGCATCATTTTTAAGGGCAAGGACTTTGTCTTAATCATTTCGGGCAGGCCTAGGAAAGTGCCTTGAGCGTAAAAGCTGCTCAGAAAGTGTTTCTTGTACATTCCAGGGGTCTGGGTCCCTGCAGTTTACTAACCAGTGTCCTCTCGATGTTGATATGGAAGGATTTCCGGAGATGCCGTGGGAGGTCCATCTTCCCCGACACACCAGCCCTATGGAAAAGCAAGAGAACCGGGCTGTCAGGAAGAGGGGAGCAGATGGGACCTGGATCGCACTTGCCATCCAAAACGCATGAACTTGCTGTGGGAACTGCCCTCCGACAGGATGCAACTAGGGAAGCAGACAGAGGTGTGAGACAACCCTTCTAGACACTGCACAGCCAGAGTGTGTGGTTACGGCCGCGAAGGCAGGGGCCACATGAGCGAGACCCCTTGTCTCCGGTCTCCTGTGGGAAGCAGGCTCCAGGCCAAAGCACGGGCAGGAGAACCCAAGCAGACCAGCGATCCTTCTGAGTCCAAGAGATGGATTCAAGTTTCGGGCAGCACGAGACCCCCGATCTCGGTGCGGAAAATTGAAAGGGGGCATCTGGATGGGGGTGGAGTGCCCACGTGCAGCAGAGGGCTCTCTTGAATCGTGGCTCAGTGCTGGTCTGAGCACGCCTCGGGTGAAACTTGGCAAGCCCAGAGGAAAACAAAAACACCCCAAAGGGACTGGATGGATAATTCCAGGAACTCACAGGCTGAGACATGTGCCTTCCCACAGCAACGCGGAGAGAGCCCTCAGAAAGGGATTGCATCTGAAACTGGGCTGTTGAGCTCTGGAGAGGACTGTTCTGGAACTTCTCTGGGTGGTAACGATGTATCAATGCAGGTGCATCAATTGTAACTGATGCACCCTCTGGGAGGATATGGATCCTGAGGGAGGCCTTGCAGGTGTGAAGACAGAGGGTATGTGGGAAATCTCTGTACCTTCTGCTCAGTGTTGTTGTGAACTTAAACTGCTCTGAAAAATGAAGTCTATTTTTAAAAAATAAGGTAAAACTTTTTAAGCAACAACAACAAAAAGCTAAGAAAATTCCTTACCAGGAAACCTGCACTACTAAAAAAAAAAAAAAAATTCTCCAGTCAGAAGAAAATTAATGCCAGATGGAAATTTGGCTCTGTGGGATGGAATGAAGGGAGCAGCCAAGATTCTGTCTCAAAGGGAGGATTGTCAGCTTCTTAAAAAATAAGATACATGCTCTCTATAAGAAACCCAATTGAGGTGTCAAATGGAAAGGCAAAGATAGATTAAAAATAAGACTGGAAACAGATATACTAAGGAAACATTGATCTAAAGAAAACAGAATTGGCCTTGTTGGCTAATTGCCTATAAATCAGAGTATATTTTAGAAGGAGTATGACCAGAGATAAGAAAAGGTATTTTTCCCAGTTATAAAGTGGTTAATTCACCAAGAACACATATTAATGCTAAATTAGAATGCTCTTAGTAACAAAGTCCCAAAAGTCTTAAAGGAAAACTGATAACAAATGAGAGCAGAAACCAATACCTAAGCAATTACAGTTAGGTACTGCCACGCCTCACTTGTAACGAAAAGGAAAAGCAGACAAAACATCAGGAATAATACAGAAGACATGAGCAACAATATCATCCAGTGTGACCTCACTGAAATTTATAGGACACTCTACCCAATAATCACAGAATCCATTGAAATGTCACGCAGTATAGCTCCTACTGGGCTATAAAACAAGTCTCAAAAACTGAAAACAATTTAACATTATTCAGATATACACTGTGTCTGTCCATAGTGGAATTTACGAAGGTATGAATTACAGAAAGATATCTGGAAAAATCCCCAAATATGTGGAAATTAATCAACATGCTTCTAATATAAGTATAAGAAGAAATCACATGAGAAGGTAGAAAATATTTTAAACTGATCAAAAATGAAAACAGCGTACCAAAATTTGAGGGAATGCAGCTTAAGCAGTGCTTAGAGAGAAATTTATAACATCAAATGCTTTTAAGATAGACAGGGGTAAAGCTCACAAATCAACAATGTAGATTTCTACCCTAAGGAACTAGAACAAAGGGAGGTAAACCCAAAGTAGAAAGGATAAAAGTGAAAAAAAAGAAAATGGACACATTGTCGTCTTTGAGAGGATCATAACATTGTTAGAGCTTTAATTAGGTTCATTAAAGGGGAAAAAGGAAAAAAAAGAAATCACAAGATGCTCAGATATACACACTCCCTTTTGGCAGGCAGGAAAATGAGAACATTTATACATCTTGGGGTGATTTAGACAAAGAGTCTGCACAAGGTGACTATAATTCACACCCTCATTATCTCTTAGAAGGTCAGGCCATGCCCCTCCCCCCTTTTTTCTCTTAAGTTTAAGATATGCTACCAAAAGCAACTACACATTCTAAGCAAATCAGCCTCAAAATTCCAACTGCCATTTGTACACTTCTTCTTTGGAAAATGTCTATTCAAGTCCTTTGTCCATTTTTCAAATCAGATTGTATGTTGTTTTACTGTTGAGTTGTATGTTTTCCCTGTATATTTTGGATATCAACCCCTTCTCAGATATATGGTTTGTAAACATTTTCTCACAATCTGTAGGTTGCCTTTTCATTTTGTTGTTTCTTTGCCTCTGTGTGGTCAACAGACACGTGAAAAGATGCTCAGCAGCACTCATCATTAGGAAATGCAAATCAAAACCACAATGAGATATCACTTCACACCTGACAGGATGGCTAGCATAGAAAAACAAAACGGATGTTGGTAAGAGTGTAGAGAAAAAGGAACTCTGGTACACTATTAATAGGAATGTAAGTTGATATGGCCGCTATGAAAAACAGTAAGCGGGTTCCCCAAGAAAAAGAAACACCAGGTGATTTAGCAATCCCACTTCTGAGTATATACTAAAGGAAACAAAACCAAAATCTTGAAGAGCTATCTGCATTCCCATGCTCACTGCAGCATTACTCACGATAGCCAAGGTATGGAAACGACCTACATGTCCATCAGCGGACGGATGGATAAAGAATTGTGCTATACGCACAATGGAATACTATTCAGCCATTAGAAGGAAGGAAATCCTGTCATTTACAACAACATGGACAGCACTGAGGGCATTATGCTAAGTGGAATAAGACAGACACAGAGGAAAGGAAAAAGAACCGCATGTCACTGATTCGTGGAATCTACAAGAGTCAAATACTAAAAGCGGAGTCGGATGGTGGTTACCAGGGGCGGGTTGCTGAGGGAAATGGGGAGACGTTGGTCAAAGGGTACAGAGTGGTAGTTAGGTAAAAGGAGTAAGTAGCAATCTCGTGTCCGGCGTATGACTGTAGTTAGTAATACGGCATTGAACCCAGGACATTTGCTAGGAGAGTAGATTTCAGGCGCTCTCACCACACACACAAGGGATGGTAACTATGTGGGGAGATATGCTAATTAGCTTAACTGCAGTAAGCATGTCACTATACATATCAAAGCATTTTGTATACCTTAAATAGATGCAATTTTTATTTTATTTTTTAAAGATTTTATTTATTTGTTTGAGAGAGAGCATGCCAAAGAGAGAAAGAGTGAGCGTGCGCAAGCACGAGCAGGGGGGAGAGGGAGAGGGAGCGGGAGGAGCAGATTCATTGGTTGTGTGTAACACCCAGTGCTCATCACACAACAGGTTTCTTAACCAAGGCCGTTTTCCATGATAAGCTACTTACATATTAGGTTCTAGCTAGACAATTCCTACACTTCCAACTGCATCTTTTTCTCCCATCTCAGCCCCAAAGCTTCATCTACTGAATTTGCTGGAAAACAAAATGATAAAAATAGCCACCTGCTGGCTGTTTCTGATTCTGATTCTGTTTCAATGGTGGAGACTGACTCAGCAGAGCTTCGGGGAGATTTTCTCTCTCTGAGCGGAGCTGGCCTGCCATGGAGCCCTCATCAAACCCCGTCCCAGCTGTGGATCAGAGCCTTGACCGGCGGCTGCTTCTGCAACAGTAAGGACCCCCTGCGACCTCAGCAGCACCAGTCTCTGTCCAAAAACTGTACCCAAATAATTATAGACTCAGGTCTTACTGACATGAACGCAGCCTTGGGGAGGGAAACCCCTGCAGGCTTACTCAAGGGGACAATGACACAGGTCGTCTTTCTGACACAGTGCTTGGAATTCTGACGCTCTTTTGCCTTTTTTATCTTGTTTTTAGGTTTCACTAAAAATACAGGAGATGCTATTATTTGCTTTAAGAATAGTTTACATGTGGCTGTGCTCATGTGCCATTAAAAAAATGAAACAGTAGTTTAAAATCAGGACTCGAGCATAAAATTAGCCACACAAAGGATCCAAAGCTGCACTGCTTAGTGGAGAAAAAAAAATTACAAAAACTGAACATTTCACTTCATGTTTCTTTTTTCATAGAAATGCCTACAGTTCAGATGTTAAATTTCCTTCCCTTGTAGGGGCCCTGGGCTCACCATTACAAAAAGGACCTGTTTATTTTAGACTCGCGGTTTGGATTTATTTGGAAAAGGTGCAGCCTTGGGCAGAGGTGGAGGGCATGCTGTGTCCTGTGATTTCACATCTCCAAGAAGATCCCTCCCCCACAACAAAGCATTTCCCCGGTAGAAATGACAAGGAAAAAAGCTACACTAGTGAAGCTTTATTCTTACGATTGGAGGTTTAATTATTAATTCATCACATACCCCCAAAAGGCTGCTCTAAGAAAAACAAATTGCTGTCACACAAAACATTATATTGCCTTCAACACCTTCAAATGTCACCTGGGATCTGGACATGACTGATCAGACTCCAGGAATAACCTGAAGTCACAAAGGCACATTCCTAGAATCCTCATTTGCATAGAAAGTGTCATAGACTCTAAGAAGGTGACAACCCAGTTACTTTGGCCCAACAGTCTCTTTCTCTGAAGAGGAGAAACAAGATGTCACCCTAACTCATCATCTCTATAGTAGTTAGTGGTGAATTTAAGAGGCTATTCACATGAAATTAATAGTATATGGAAATTCGGGTGTCGTGGGGTCCTTTACCTATTGAAGGTAACCTACTTTTCCTCCCTTCTCTCAGCTCCAAAAGCTAACCTGTCCTGTCCAAACTCCCAAGAGAGCCCATAGAGATTCTTGGTCTGACCAAGTCCTGGTTCACGGCCAGGTTTGAATATGTCCCAGACATACTGAATTGAACACCATTCCGGCCTCATTCTGCCTTCTGTCACTTGGGGAAGAGAACAGAAAATTGGGAGCCTAAAAGAACCACAATGGGAACAGATTAAACCCAGGCAATGTGTCCTAGGATTGCTAGAGACCCAGCCTAGCTTTCTGCCACCCAGATCCACTGCCACAAAGAATCCTTTTGTGGATATGCTTTCTACATCCCACATGGAAGCAGGATAGCAGTTTCTGGGGCGTATGACCCTATGCCTCTTTGCATCTGGCTCAGGGGACGTGTTATATGTTCTAAGAGCCAGACCCGAGAACTAGAAGGAAAGACGCTGCCTTTTCATCATCATGTAATTTTGCTAGAATTGCAAACACCACTTCTGCCAGTAACCATGTTCCCTTAATCTTTACAAAAATTGAAAGAAAATCACCTTGCTCTTCGTCCTTGGCTGGTCCCTGAGTTTGTCAACCATGAGGATCCATTGTCTTGTCTTCATATTGCCAGTTTTATTCTCGTCGCCCATGCCAGGTAACACGGACCCAAGAATGAAGAGGCTTGAAATAACTTGAGGGCAGACGGAAATTTCTCACTAATTTTCCCCGGGCTAAATAGATTATTTGAACCATTCATTCAAACTAAACGCTCTCCCTTTACCATGAAAGGTGTAGAAGACCTCAAGGGAGTTCTCAGAGTTTGGGTTGAGACTTACTTCATTGCAAGACCAAAGGGCCTATGCTTAGAGCCTAAGGACCGTGCCTTCCTAAATAGAAATAGAACTCATTTTATCCCAAGGATAGAAATCCAGGCTATCTTTTATATCTTTTTGGAATAAGACAGTGGGATTTTCGGCCACCTGGAGAAACTCACAGTAGGACTAGGGCTCCCATGATACATTTTGGAAACTTTACCATGTGTGTCCCCACGTAGTCTCTCCCATGGGAAATCCTCTGGAATATATTGTTATCCGTCACATCTTTTTGAGCATGGGGGAGCTTTAGCATCCCTCGGTTGCTCCCTCTTCCTTTACTCTGGGCTGACTTTTACAGTCATCAAAGTAAAAAAAAAGGGGGGAGGGACTGAAAAAGGTAAAGAAAAGGAGGGAAGGAAGAAGGAAGGGAGGAAGGAGAAAGAACAAATATGAAAAAACAGCAGAAATATGAAATATTGTAAATCTCTTGTTTGTACAACTTTGCTATGTTCATGTGATAGCACTTAGATGACCAAATGTTTATAAATCAATAATTATAATTTCATTGTATCTCTGCTTCTCACCTAAGGTCAAAGGTTCAACGAACCAGATGATTTGGGGGCAAAAAAGGCAAACAAATGGCCTCCTGCTTGCTTTTTCTGTGTTTGGTAACTACTGACTTTCAGTGGTCTCTAGTTTACTCTCTTTAGAGTGGACACACATTTGCACAAAACCCTCAACAAGCTTCCACCTGGACACATGCGGTGGTCCAAGTCACTCTGCCACAAATCAGAATGTCCAGCAATCTGGTTCCTCAAGAAAGAATATAGCAGAGCCAGCCCCTTCGTCAGAAAATTACCTACGAGAAGTCACACCCATGTCAAAATCACTGTGGCCATAGAGCCCTGTTCTTGGGAAAGAAGCTCTTTCCCCAAGGATCGTTTTTTTAAGATTTATTTATTTATTTTAGAGAGAGAAGAGTGCACCAGCTGGGGAGAGCTAGAGGAGGAGGGAGAGGGGAAGCAGACTCCCTGCCGAGCGGGAAGCCCTACAAGGGGCTCAATCTCAGCACCCCGAGATCATGAACTGAGCCAAAACCAAGAGTCAGATGCTTAACTGACAGAGCCACCCAGGCGCCCCTTCAAGGATTTATGAAGCGATGATGACTTGTGCTTGGAGTCTTCCTGAAATGATGTACAAATTTTTATCCTCCCCTTTTCAGGTCTCTCTGGAAGGGTTCTGCTTCCTTTTTCTTGTCTCGGGAGCAGGGGCTTCTGTTTTCCATTCAGATGCCTTCATAACTGGGAAGAGATTGACAGGTGTTTCTTCCCCACACAAAAGTGCTGCAGAAGACAGAAGCAGAAATAAAGAAAGCCCACTGCCGAGACTATGGTGGAGAGAGAGAAGCTGTTCCCCTAAGATATGTTTATAAAATGTAAACCCAACTAAATCACTGTTCAGAATCAGGGAACCGATTTCCTGTAATTCTGGTTGTATGGTGTTCCAGAGAGTTTTATGAATACAGATTAAGATTAGACTCTAATATTTATTTCCTCACTTGTAATATGGAAAAATAATTGCTCTATAATGGGTCAAGAGGGAAAAAATGCTGATTTTTAGCAATTTTACTCATCCCTGGGTAACAGGCGAATGATTGACTTTTACTGAGAAAATTGCTCTATTGTTTAAGCAAACCAATAGACATTTTGGTTTTGAAAGCAAAGTTTTTGGACATATGCATAATATGGAGGTAAAGGAAAATAAGTGCTAAATGGATCTGTGTTTTCGAAAGTAAAAGTTAAGTTTTTCACGAGGAGACTGTTTAGACACCACCAGGGACTCAGGTCCACGAGGGATTGAGAGGAAGAAAGACCCGCTTCTCTACCTTCCTAGGTTCTTAACTGGGACCCTGGAAATTAAACTGATAAAAGAGAGATTGATGTGAGAAAAATACAATTTATTAATATGTGCAGTGCACATACATGTGGGAGGAACCCAGTGATGAGTAAGTTTGAGGGGAGATTAGAATTTGGGGCTAACAGAGCATCACAACGAAGAGCAATAAATGCAGAGAAGTTACAAGACAAAGGAAAAGGAGTTTGGGCTTTTAGGGCAGCAAACTGTGGGAAGGTAACTAGATGGGGAGACCAATGGGCGACAAGAGTTATATTAGCAAGTTTTGTTATGTAGATTCCTCTCCCTCTCCTACTGTCTCTGGGCTGGTAAAAGTCCAGAGTCCTCAGTGATGAAGAGTCTAGGCTTGCTTTTGGGCAAATGGTAGTGGGAGAGGAGAGAGAGGTTTTTTTGTTTGGTTTGGTTTGTTTTTTGCACCTGCTATTTCTCATTTGCCTTCAGCTCAAAATAATCTGTATGTCTAAGTGGCATATTTGGGGTGGCGGATGTGATGCCCTATGGGGGGTAACAGAAGAAGGGATGCCAGAGGGAGAGTCTGGAGAAGGAGGTGGCAGTAAATGGCTGTCATTGTCTATTGCTAACTTGTTTTCTGTTTTGTTTTGTGCAGTGACTCACCACCACCCCCCCCCCGCCCTTCCATTGTTTCCAATATCCACAAAACCCTGTCCCATACAATGGCCTTCGGGGTGTGGGATCTCAGCAAAGGAACAAGGGACTGTATCACACTGAGTGTGAGAAGCAGGAGGAAGCTGCCTCAGGAACACAGAGGCAGGACCCAGAGGCGGCGGAAGATGAAGGCAGCTGCGGTTTGGGTATGATGTCAGGCGAGCACAAGCGCACCTGCAAATCCTAAGAAATATTAGAAAGGGATTTACCTACCTGCACGTATGAAGGATGGAAGACAGAGCTTCAGGTGTGTGGTTCGGACATAGACAGAAAGGCTGATCCCAGGAGGTTGGCTGACTTGGTTTCATGCCAGTTATATGGACTTACTGGGGTATTGTTTGGAAAGAGCTAAGCGGAGTTCTGGGCACTGAGAAAGGGATCAATAAAGTGTAGCTGTCCTATTACTATCATTATCATCACAATGATGACTTGCGTCAGATAAAGCAGTAAAAAGATGAATGACTGATTTAAAATCTTTAAAGCTCTCTTTCCTCATCTTTTAAGTGGATAAAACTATAAATAGCCTATAGTGTCGCAAGTATAGAGACAAAAGGAAAAACATACGTTCGTTTTAAAGACTACGGCCAACTCTTTCTTATTGAGTCTGCTCAGCTACCTCTTACGGAATTGACCGTTGATGAAGAAAATCCTCCTTGGGATCTGTGGGGAAGGATGCCTTAGGCATTGCCCATCTCCTGTCTGTAGAGCAGAGTGTTTAAGGGAGGGAACAGAAGTAAGACGGAGCACTCTCTGTCCTGTTCCCTCCAGAGGCCACAGCCCACATCATCCAAGGCCACAGCCCACAGCCCCAGGAGGGGTGAGGCTGCAGGTGTCCCAGCAGCCAGGCGGGGCACGTTCTTGAGCCACCCTGTCATCTTTATTCCAGGAGGTCAAACCCAACTCCAGATTCTTGCCAGGGCGGCAGAGCTGGTTTTGAATGATTTGGGAAAGTCAGTTAACCCCTCTGGGTTTCATTTTAAAAACTGAGTCGTTTTCTGGCACACGTGCCTCTGCTCGGCTTCTGCGTGTGGGAGATTGTCTTTTCCAGACACGCTCTTCCAGAGCCATGCGGGTCTCCCACCAAGAAGCGCGGTCTGCGTTCCCCTCCCCTGGGACCCCAGCAGGCCTCTGTGACCGCGGGGCCGCCGAGGTCACAAAGCCACACCCAGCTGTCCCTTTCCCAGGACACGAGCCATGGCAGCCCGGAGGTCCTGTGGGAGAAGGCTGGCAGCTCTGAAATTGCGGCCCGAGAGACCCCCGTGGAGAAACAGATGCTGTTCCAGCCCCTGCGAGGAGCCTTCAGCCCAGGTGCCAGGCATGCGCGTGAGCCCGGAGATGGTTCCTGCCCCAGCCGCCTGCCAACCCATGAGCATCTCTGAGCCCCAGACACCCAGCTGATCCCAATTTATCTTTAGAACCCCATGCGTGATAATAATAAAGCAAGTTTTAAAAGAGCTAGGTTTGGGGCTGATTTGTTTTGCAGAAATAGATCAGGGGAGCACCTTTTCCTTCCCCCCTTCCCCCCCCACCTCCCAACCATGTGATGCATCGAATGTGACATTCTTCCAACTCCTTGCTGAGATGTCTCAATGTGGCCTCAGAACCTTTCTCAACACAGCACTCCTGAAAGATTCGGTCATTATGGCCAAACGACCAAGCTCTTTGATTCTCCTGAACTGGAAGTCCTTTAATGTATCTTCCAGCTGTGGCATTCTATGAGTCTGTCACCTCCCAAGCAAAGGGAGGAACTCACAAACTACGGGGAACTAGAACCCAACAGTGTTAATAAACACAAATAGAAAACGGCCATCATAAACTCATTCCTTCGCAAATACTAAGAGGCAACATTGGGCCAGGCGCTCCAATAGGCAACAAGAATGGAGAAGAAATGGCTGTTTCCCAAGAGGCGTCTAATCTTGAGATTAGCACTATATTGCTTTGCATCTAAGCCTGCACTGCCTGTTACCGTAGACGCTAGCTGGAGGCAGCTATTTGGATATAAAGTTTAGTTAATTCACATCTGCTCCAGTCACACCTGCTCAAGTGCTCAATGGCCCCATGTGGCCAATGGCTGCCATGCTGGGCATCGGAGATGGAGATGTTATCACAAAGTCCTGTGGGACAGCTCTGGTCCTACGGGTGCCGTTGTGATTCTCTCCCAGTGAGACGAAATGGTGAGGCAGAGCTACATGATGTAAAGGACATGGAAACTCAGCACTGTTTTTTTTTTTAATTTTTTTATTGTTATGTTAATCACCATATATTACATAATTTGTTTTGGTGTAGTGTTCCATGATTCATTGTTTGTTCATAACACCCAGTGCTCCATGCAGAATGTGCCCTCTTTAATACCCATCACCAGGCTAACCCATCCCCCCTCTCTCCTCCCCTCTAGAAACCTCAGTTTGTTTTTCAGAGTCCATCATCTCTCCTGGTTCGTCTCCCCCTCTGACTTACTCCCCTTCATTCTTCCTCTCCTGCTATCTTCTTCTTTTTCTTTTTTCTTAACATATGTTGCGTTATTTGTTTCAGAAGTACAGATCTGTGATTCAACAGTCTTACACAATTCACAGCGCTCACCGTAGCACATATCTTCCCCAATGTCCATCACCCAGCCACCCCATCCCTCCCACCCCCCACCACTCCAGCAACCCTCAGTTTGTTCCTGAGATTAAGAATTCCTCATATCAGTGAGGTCATATGATACATGTCTTTCTCTGATTGACTTATTTCACTCAGCATAACACCCTCCAGTTCCATCCACGTCGTTGCAAATGGCAAGATCTCATTCCTTTTGATGGCTGCATAATATTCCACTGTGTATATATACCACTTCTTCTTTATCCATTCATCTGTCGATGGACATCTTGGCTCTTTCCACAGTTTGGCTATTGTGGACACTGCTGCTATAAACATTGGGGTGCACGTACCCCTTCGGGTCCCTACATTTGTATCTTTGGGGTAAATACCCAGTAGTCAGCACTGTTTTTGAGAAAGGCCGGCACTGTTGCCTTCAATGCTGATGCTTACTCAGCATTTATAAATGATCATCTCACTTTCCCTATTTGGAGAGAAGCTTCCCTGAATAAATGGTTCGGATTCTCAGTGCTAAGTCACTCCTCTGTTTCCTATGGCGTTTTGTTGTTTTTAAGGTATTCAGGTCTCAAACTACAAAGTCTTATTTTTCTACTTAAAAATTATATGTTGTGAGCATACAAGGTGTTAACACCAGAGATCCGACACCTGGATTTATTTAATGACACAGACAAAATAATGGAAGATTGCCACCATTGTTGAAAAGATCGTACACAGTTTTATATTTATTCACACAAAATCCCGTGGTGCCTCTGCCAACGTCCCCTCCCTCCGAGTGTCCCTGTGTCACCTGCCCCTCAAGACTCATGCGAAAGGGAGTGAAACCACACCCTCGGGATCCTGCTCTTGTCTCCCAGGGTCTCTTCGTCTGAGGGGCCACGTTAAGCTCTTCCCCCCCCGCCCCCCCTCAAGAATTCCTTTGCAACAACGTGAAAGGGATCTTACAGATCAGACTTTCAACATTAATCTTGTTGAAACCCTTCAGCAGCTTTCCTTAGCCCAGGCTCTGAAAGCAAAACTTGAGTGTTTTCTATGTTTCCTGACACTCAAGCTTTTCCCTTGCTTCCAAAATCCTTATTCTACTTCTAGTTCAAATTTTCCATTTTTGCTCCTGGTTCTGAATTCCTGTTCATTAACTAACAGCCCCAAGCTTGTCCTCCTTTTCATCTCCTTGGCCCTGTTTGTTATCTTGATGTAACACCTCGGACGACTCGTGTCCCTTTATTCTTTAGTTTTAGCCTGTTTTATGATCGAGTAGCCTTTATCTGATTTTAAATGTGATTTGGTTCTCCTGTTTACTGGACTTTTATCGTCTTCTCTACGGGGATTTTAATTTTTTCTAAACTTTCAAGTTTTACCCTATGAAATCTATTGATGTTTTATTGTCATAACATTCCTACGTGTCTTATTATGACTCTCACACGGGAGGAATACCTTTCTGATTACAGTAGCAAGAAGAGGCTGGCTTTTCTATGGGAATCATGAACTAATGGGCTTGTGCTCTGGTCTAAGACCAACCTTTCCACTTGGGTCCTGCTTCTTCTTTCTCTTGCTTACTCGTGAACAATGCTCTCCCCATTGCCCCCTCCACTGAATCCATAAAGACTAAACACACACACGCACTCTCTTTGACACTATATCACTGACCAGCTCTTAATTTTTGGGCTCTGCTTAGTTTCTCAGCAAAACCCTTTGGAAGGAGTGTCTAGACAGTCCCCACTTCCTCTTCTCCTTCTCTGGGGGTTTGATACCACTCAGATCTGGCTCATTCCCCTCCTCCCACCAAAATGACTCCTGTCAGGAAGGGATCACAATGCATCCTGCGTGACTTCCCCCAACCCTCCCTCTGCCCATTGTTGATCTGACCCCTAATTATGTGGCAATGGGTAGCTGCTCCCAGCTGCTGGAAGGACCAGGCAGCTGACAGCCTGTGAACGGTGGAGGAACCAACTGCAAGGTAGATTTTCAGGAGAGAGCCATCAGTGGTCGAAGAAGGAATGGGAATATCTGCATGATATTTAGGGAATTGATACAAAGGATGGCTTTCAGTGTACAAGTGTTGGAGATCGGGCAAAAACCTTCAGCCTATCTTTTCTTCTTCTATTATTATTGCAATTATTAGTATTATTATAAAAGTAATGTTCCAGGGACCAAGGAAGTAAAACCCTCACAGCGTCTGGTGTAGAATTAAGTGTGACTTATTTAAACAGATTACTACAAACACTTATTCAATTTTTAGGTCAATATCGCTAAACTGAAATAGATCTCTACTTAGTGAAAGGTTCAAATGCAGATCACAAGACTCAAAAGCAGAACCATTTGATCACTAAGTTGTTTCTGGACAAACACAAAATGTCAGAAACAGATTTAGTTCTTCCAGATGGGAGAGAGGTGGGGCAGTGAAAGCTACTTTGATGGGGACAGGGGTGGAGGGACGTGCTCAGCAGAGACGTTCTAGGATAAGGCAAGCTAATGGGTCCTCACCAGACCCTCAGGTTATACCTGGGCCAAAATATTAAAGAAGTCATTTACTGATACTCCAACCTTTCTCCAAAAAGAATTTGACATGATCTTAGTGTGATGAGGGTTAGAGGTGGTGGATCAACTTGTACCACCAAGAATGGGAAGCAAGGGACCCCTCTCGGGTCTCCTCCCAGATTAATAATTGTCTGTGACAATGCTGTCTATACCAGCACAGGATTGTGAATGGGGTTTGGTTAGAAGCAAAAGTGTGTATCACCTTAGTATAAAGTCAGAAAAGCTTACTCATTAAGTTGATGTCGTTACTTCCAAACGTACGGAGGGATTGCTGTCTTTTCCAAGGTTCATCCTCCCATAGCCTTTGGGCTGAGAGAGGAAAATGGGCAAAGGATGAGTAGCACAGACAAGCCAAGGCCCTGAACAGTCGCCATGACCTAGGAGCCCCTTGTGGCCAGCTGATGTGCTCTTGGTCATTCCAGAACAGGGATGAGAGAGCACTGTAGGAGGACCATCAGCTTTGAGGCTTTTCCTGACCGTCAGCAAAGAAATGTGTGCTTATTAACAAAGACATTTTCTTAGAGAGAGGATAACAATACCTCAGATGGCCTGAGACAGCCCCCAGTTTATATGCCTGTTTTTCCAGCATAATTTAGTAATAAGTCCCTTGCATTTTACAAAGTGTCCCAGTTTGGATGATGAATTATTTGGTCAACTTGCTCAGGGAGCACCAGCCTGATCTGTGCCACATGTTCTTTGTTGATAGAAGAGGGTAATTTAGAAAACCTTTAATTGGAACCCCTCGCTATGCTCTTCCTCTCCTCCCTCCCTCCCTCCCTCTCCCCCTCTGCCCTCCCTCTCTCTCTCACACACACAAGTACCCAGGCTCTCGCACACACACACTTATGTATCCTACTGTAGCTACATTCCTTTATCTGGCAAACGCCATCATGCTTTCTTCAGCAGGAAAGTCTGTAAAATAAGTTCGAAGGGTACAAATCCAGGCTCCATCACTAGATGCACAACCTGCATTTGTTTTATTTGCTTAGGGAAAATATCTATCTCACACGGCAGTTGTATGAACTAAGATATCATTTCTAAGATTCCTAGCACGTAATAGGTATTCCAGAAAAATTTGTCCCATTCTATTACTGGACTGAAGATCAAAAGAGGTTAAATATTATTCTATTAAATTATGCAAACTTATTAAGCAATAGTTGCATTTAATAAATGAAATCCAAGGGGGAATTGTGTGTATGGACCTACAATTCCAGGTGCTTTTTCAAGATTGTCTATCTTCCATGCCAAAAGTGGCCAAAGTTTCACTACAAGCTTCTAGTTCCATGGGCTCAACAAAACCACAATAGCCAAATTCGAGTTTTTAAATTGCAGTGTTTTTCTGAGACATTGCAGATGTTGTTGGAAGAAACTAACATCTTGTATGATTTCTGGAACCCTAAAAAATCCCTCCTCACCCTGTAGGTTGAAACCCCTGACAGTGATCCTAGTTAAAACACCGCTCGGCGCAAAGAGGTATTGGTTAGCCACTGACTTCTCCTAAGATCCTTTTACCATGATGGGGCTAGGAGAATGGTACTCTATCCATCATCAAGTGTACAGAAGGAGAAACTGGAGCTTGAAATGTTATTTCAAGGTCACTCAGCTAGCGAGTGGTGGAGCAAAGACTTTGAACCGGCGTCTATCCGACCCCAAAGCTCTCTAAATATTAAGTGAAACTCTTTTGTCTCTATTCCCCGAAAGAGCACTGCTTACTTCTGAGTTTGGATGATTTCTCTGATGTCTGCTCTCAGTAGCCATCTATCTTTTGACTCCCTGACCTTTGTGACCAGTGTTAGATAAGCAGAGAAGTCTAGTTCCCTGTGTCCTCTTCTCATCCATCCGTCTGTCTGTCCGTCCTGCCTCCCTCCCTCCTTTATTTCCTTCCCCCATCTTGTTATTCACGCATCCACGTTTTCATTCATCCACACAAGCACACATTCATTTAAACAAATATTTGGCTCCCCGCTCTATGCCAGGGCACTGATCCAGGTACTGAGAATGGGAGGTAATACAACAGGACTTGTTCCTTTAGAAATTCACAGTATGGTGAAAAAGAGACGTAGAAACAATACGAAGCAAAGCTGGGAAGGAGAGAGGGGAGAGATGGAGAGGAATAGTTCAATGGTTTACCTTGTATACTTCACTACTACCTAACTCCTTTCCCACAAGGATACTCTGATGCAATATCTGTATTAACACTCTGGCCCCCAAAGTCTCACCTGGTTTGATCTATGCAAGAGCTTGGCATTCTAAAAGCTTGCCTAGAATGAATCAACTCTGTCTTAAATGGGTAGCAGAGAAAAGAAATTATTGGGAGTAGAAAAGCAGAGATCAGTTCCATTTACAAAATTCCTTCTCCCTTTTTAACTTCTAAAAAGGGGACTTCTCTTGGTACTCCTAAAGGGGAAGCTGTCAGGTGGAGAGACGCGCCATAAAAGTGAATGGCTGGATAGATGATTTGCTAAAAGAATTCCGTGTTTTAGTGATTTTTTTTCTCAAAAAAAAAAAAAAAAAGGCACCAAGCCTCAGAGTCATAAGCAGAAGTGAAAATCAACTAGAAAGTGCTGACTTACTGTAAAGATCTTCCTTTGTGAGGGGAGGAAAGTTGGATCTGTAACTATGTGTCCATAGATGAAACATTCTCCAGTCACACCCAGGCCCTCGAGGAACAAACATCTTGACTGGGAATAGAAGCTTTCCCTCTCTAGCTGAGTTTTTTACTCTTTCTCCAGATCACCCACCCCCACTGATGCACACTGAGGAAAGAGCCACCATCGGGCTTTGGGAGTTCCTCCTGCAATCCCAAGAATTGATTTCCCATCATGAAGCTACTGTTCCTTCTGTTTCTCTTCCTTGTGTGTCTTGTTCAGATGACATCAGGTAAGCCACGGCTCCTCCTGGTAGGATGCTATGACAGATGGCCGTGGAGAGGAATAGAGCCACATTGACTCATGATCCAAAGATGCCCTGGAGTATACAACAACTGAGTGATAATCACAGCTGAAAGGAGAGCATGCACTACATGCTCCATTTTACAAATAAGGAGAAGGGAAGCTTAAGAAAATTTAAATGATTTTCCTAAGATTGCTCTTAACTAGTTGGTAGTAAACCCATAAGTAGTAATGGTGATAGATAACATTTACAGGGGCTTGACAGCTCACAAATTATTTTCATGTGAATAACAACAACACTAATAATAATAGCAGAGATATTGGCCACTCACTCCTTACCAAACATCACAATAAAAACTATTAATGTCCTGTCCCACACGTACTTCATAACACTATTTATGGGTAAGTATTCCCTGGCTCGCAAATGAAACTGAGATATGAAGTAACTTGTTCAAGGTCACTCAGGTTGTACGTAGTGGGGCATTTGACTCAAGCTTAAGTGGGTTTGTTGCCAGATGATGTTTTTATTAAATACTCAACAATCCCAGAGAATAAATTTACTTACCGAATTATGCATAAACGTCAAATACTTTTTGGTAGGAGTACGTCCCATGCAATATTTGGAATCACTTGTACTAAAAGAGTATGTTGTTTTTCTGAAATTCACATTCAAGTGGATCTCCTACATTTTACCCGGCAACCCTACGCATGTGTCAGCATGTGCCAGGTTATGCTGTGGTCTCAACCTCGGCATCTTGAAAGAGTCATAGTTTAATTCTTGCTTCAGTGATACAAACCCATCATGGCTGTTACTGCAGCTGCCCGGCCCTGGCTGACGGAACAGCCTCTGCCATGAGCGTGGCTGGTTGCCGCGTCAAAGAGAAGAGCGCTGAGGAATCCCACATTGTCAGTTATGGGCTCCAGCCCGGAAAGGACACATCACTTCTGATTAAAATTTATGAACTGAGCAAGTCTTATGGCTCTACCCAATCATACAAAAGCTAAATCCTACTTTGTCAAGAACATCGGGAGCCAGACCTATTTGGTGAACAGCCTAAGGGACATAGACAGTTGGCTATAGATAGAGACACAGATCTGAATATACATGAATATAGATTTCTATCAATGAGATCAATTGTAAACATACATGAACACAACGTATTTGCATATATTCATTCATATTTATAAGTGTATGTATTACATATAAAATTTATGATTACACATATATATATATATATATATATATATATATATATATATATATATTACCTTGTCTTCTTATGAAAAATTAGGAGGTTCTGTGGCTCTCAGAGGAAAACTATGGTCCTGGCAGGAACCAGAAACCAGGTCTCCTAATTCCTGGCAGAGTATGCTTCCTATCACAACATGGTGCTTTTAAAAGCCATAACCTCTGCTGGAAACTTCTTTTTTATTTATTTTTTTATTATGTTATGGTAGTCACCATACCACACATCATTATGTAGTTTTTGATGCAGTGTTCCATGACTCATTGTTTGTGCATAACACCCAGTGCTCCACGCAGAACGTGCCCTCCTTAATACCCATCACCAGGCTAACCCATCCCCCACCCCCCTCCCCTCTAGAACCCTCAGCTTGTTTCTCAGAGTCCATCGTCTCTCCTGGTTCGTCTCCCTCTCCGACTTCCCCCCTTCATTTCTCCCTTCCTTCTCCTAATGTCCTCCAGGCTATTCCTTATGTTCCACATATGAATGTTGGCGAGGTTGCGGAGAAAGGGGGACCTTCCTACACTGTTGGTGGGAATGCAAATTGGTGCAGGCACTCTGGAAAACAGTGTGGAGGTGCCTCAGAAAATTAAAAATAGAGCTACCCTACGACCCAGCAATTGCACTCCTGGGTATTTAGCCCAAAGACACAGATGTAGTGAAAAGAAGGGGCACCTGCACCCCAGTGTTCATAGCAGCAGTGTCCACAATAGTCAGACTGTGGAAGGAGTCGAAAACTCTTCTTATTCACAGTTTCCTTGTGGCTGCTTTTCATTCTCCTTCTTGCTCTCCTAATTTGAGGCATCGTTCAGGTTCTCACTACTCTCAAGTTGCATTCTGAATTTCGCTAGTCAGGTGACTTGATCACATACCATGTTCTTTCAGCTTACCTCACAGGAGCCCAGGAAGACCTGCACTTGCTATGTGCCATGTTGGTGGCATTGAAAATGTCACAGTGTACGAAACAGCTCTGGTTGCGTGGGAGATGGGGGGGACGGTATTCAGGAGCGAGAATTCCCACTTAGTGTCCAATGCTCATTGTCTAACTTGGGCAACGTGCTTCTAAGATTTTGCCCTTTTGAAAAAGAGGAAGGCATGTTGGGAAGCTTTTATGAAGAACATGCAGAGTATGTCCCTAATCTTGTAGCTCAGCCAAGTCACCTGCTTTCTCCGATCTAAAGTTCCTTCATTTGAAAAAGAAAGACACTATAGGGCACAGGTCAATAAACTTTTTTGGTAAAGGACCAGCTAGTATTTTAGGCTTTCTGGGCCACAGGGTTTGTCATGACCTTCGTGAGAAGCAAACACAGACAATATGTCAATGAACGAGGGTGGATGTCTTCCTATAAAACTATATATGGACACTAGAATTTGAATTCATATAATTTTCACATATCACCAAATATTTTTCTTCTTCTGAAGTTATTTCTACCATTTAAAAAAAATAAATAAAAACGATTCTAAGCTGATGGGTCACACCAGAACAGGTAGATGGCCGGTTTTGTCCATACAAACGGTTAAACACGCTTTATGGTTTTATATTTTTTGTCACCTCTCCTTCCTTTCCAGGGCATGAGAAAAGGGGGCGATTCCTTGAATGTGAAAAAATGGGTGGTGTCTGCAAGCACCAAAAAACCCACGGATGCTCCATCCTGCCTGCAGAATGTAGAAGTCGGAACAAGCATTGCTGTCGCCTCTAGCATCCACCCCCGGGAACTCTTCGGGGCAGCATGGCCGCCTCACCCCTGCTGACCTCTGCTGAATAAAAACATCACCACTCACGTGTGTCCTGCATCAGGTCTTTCGGGGTGCACAGTGGAGGGGAGGGGCGTGTGGGACTGAAGTTCTGAGCTTGGTACCCACCACTAATTCCCCGACTGACTTTGGACAAGGCTTGTCCTTTTCTATGTCGCTGCTTCTCTACCTGTAACTCTTCAAATGGTTCTCCAAGCCCCCTGTAATCTGCTCATATACATCTATCAATTGATGGATTGAGGATTAGAGCTTGAGGGGTGTGTGTGTGTGTGTGTGTGTGTGTGTGTGTGCATGCGTGCACATGCATGCTCGTGCATACGTGCGTGTATTGACAATATGTGGGAAAAGTCACTGAGATTTTGTTCTCATTTTCATACCCCTTAATGACTGTTGGCTATCAAGCAATGGCTCCCTGTTGATTATTGAAGAGCCAGGGAAATAAATTGATCAGAAGGGCCTAAAGGTGCAGAAAGCTCAAAGCTGGTACCCAGGCATCAGGCCATAGAATCAGAACTCAGAGATTACAGAAATCAACCCACTGTTTCACAGAGAATCAAGACTTAGCAAGGTAGTGATTATTTTCCTCTCTCCAAAGATGCCTTTCCAAATAGCGGATACCGTTAGAAACATTTCCTTAGAACCCAAGGAATGGTTTTCCGCAGAGATAAGATTTGGACTGCGTAGCAGAAGCCTGCTGATTGGAAGGGGAAATGCCATCTTCAGCAGGAAGTTATTCTCATTTTGAAACAGAATCCGATTTGTCATCTCTTCTCTTAGTGACTTTCTTTTGGTAACAAATCAAACTCTTGGACAACTGCTGCTGGGGATGCAAGGTTGTAAGGCTACTTTGGAAGCTCATTTAGCAGTTTCTTTTTTTTAAGATTTTATTTATTTATTTGTCAGAGAGAGAGAGAGAGAGAGCACAAGCAGGGGAAGCGGCAGAGGCAGAGGGAGAAGCAGGCTCCCCACTGAGCAGGGATTCCCGACACAGGGTTCGATCCCAGGAACCTGAGATCATGACCTGAGCCGAAGGCAGCTGCTTAATCGACTGAGCCACCCCGACGTCCCATTTTGCAGTTTTTTATAAAGTTGAACGTATGCTTGTCATATCACTCATTAATCCCACTCTTGGGTATTTACTCAGGGGAAATGGAAACTTACATTCCCATTAGACACCTGTATGTAAACGTTCATAGCAGCTTAATTTATGTTTGCCAAAAATAGTTAACAACACAGATGTCCTTCAACTAGTGAATTAACTGTGGCACATCAGATAATGGAATCCTAGGCCACGATAAGAAGGAACAACTGATTGATTCCAGTAACATGAATGGATCTCAAAGGCCTTCTGCTGAGTTAAAGAAGCCAGCTATAAAGACTACAGATTATTTAATTCCATCTACTATAGCACTCGTGAAAAGAAAACTGTAGGGTTAGAAACCAGGTCAGTGTTGGCCACGGGTTAGGGGTCACAAGAGGGGATGACAATAAGGACCGGTACAGGGAATTGGAGGTGAGGGACTGCCCCGTATAGATGAATGGTGGTGAATACTGAACTCTGCATTTGCAAATCCTTTAGAATGCTACACCACAAAGTTTAATTTTTACTATATACATAAATTAAAAAAGTATTAGCTCGATGTGGGCAGAAAAATGAAATGCTGACTACAACAAATGACTCTAACAGTATTGCAGATTAATCCTATGACCACACTAAATGCAGCGGGGAAGAAAGAACTGACCTAACGAACTTTGAGGAACTGTTTTGACCTGATAATCCAAGACTAAAGATGAAAAGTCCTTACACAAGAACTGGACTCTGGTTGTTAGATCTGTTTCTCACAACTGTTTGGATTAGCAATTCTAAAACTACTTGTACATATAAGAGTTGAACAAAGGAGAAAATGCACTGTAAGTAAGAGCCAGTTTTGTCACTGGTGGAGGAAAAAAAAGGTTATAAATTAAAAAAGAGGGAGATGAGAAGGACCACCGTGGTGCTGGGTTGAAATTGAAGACACTGAGGAGGTACATGGGTTTTTAAAATACATACACAGAGAGATACAAAAATATATACAGGTGTGTATATAAATGAATTAATATCCATACATGTTTCCTAAATGTAGTCAGAGAGAAATGAGAATCTGTGCCATCTCAGCAGCAATGAGCACGCGGAGTACTCAGATCTCTGTTTCTTTTTTTAAATGTCTTTTTTTTTTTTTTTTAAGTAGCCTCCACACCCAACGTGGGGCTTGAACTCACGACCCTGAGATCTAAGGTCGCATGCTCTACCAACTAAGCCAGCCAGGTACCCCTTGGATCTCTGTTTCCAAATACCATTTTCTGTAGATGGAATCAAGGATCCTTGAGACTGGGGCTGAGAAAATGCAAAATGAAGCTGGAGTATCTTATAGTGCCATAAAATAACAAAATACTCAGAAAATGGGGCACGTTGAGAGGACCCAAGAGAGACCTGGAAGAGCTCTCAATGGCCAACTGGAAACAACGTCACCAAAAAAATAAAGAGCTGAGATGCCCTTCAACAGATGAATGGATAAAGAAGACGTGGTCCGTATATACAATGGAATATCACTCAGCCATCAGAAAGGATGAATACCCAACTTTTACATCAACATGGATGGGACTGGAGGAGATTATGCTAGGTGAAATAAGTCAAGCAGAGAAAGTCAATCATCCTATGGTTTCACTTATTTGTGGAACATAAGAAATAGCCTGGAGGACATCAGGAGAAGGAAGGGAAAAATGTAGTGGGGAAATCGGAGGGAGAGGTGAAGTGGGGAAATCGGAGGGAGAGGTGAACCATGAGAGACGATGGACTCTGAGAAACAAACAGGGTTTTAGAGGAGAGGGGGTGGGGGTATGGGTTAGTCCGGTGATGGGTATTAAGGAGGGCACGTACTGCACGGAGCACTGGGTGTTATACGCAAACAATGGATCGTGGAACACTACATCAAAAACTAATGATGTAATGTGTGGTGAGTAACATAACAATAAAAAAATTTAAAAAAAACTAATGATGTATTGTATGGTGACTAACATAACATAATAAAATTTTAAAAATTAAAAAAAAATGAAGTGTGGAATTACAACCCAAACATAAATTGCCAAGGAACCATAAGGGTGTAAGTCAATCCCTCTTCCCCACCTCCATTTAAAATTTTTTGTTGTTTCCCTAAAGCCTCAAGGATAGAGTAAAATTTCTTAAGCATCTGAAGTCCTGCTTCTATTGACCATACCTTCTCTACTTTCATTTCATCACATTCTGGTTCTCGAACTACCCCCTACCGTGAGATGGGCACGTGTGTGTGATAGTGACCTTCACAATGAAACACACCCCACCTCCCCTTCAACTTCCCCTCACTAATTCTTACCCACTTTTTTTTAAAGACTTGGCTCATATATGGCATTCACTGGGAAGACATCTTTGAACCACCCAACGTGGATATGATTTCCACGTGTGTGAGTTTTCTTAGCAGAACATACCTTGAACCCATGCTTCCCGCCCCCAGTACGCCACTACAGTTCCTAGCACAGAGTAGGTGCTTGAGAGGTACCAACAAAATAAATGAATCACTGAATGAAGAAAATGGTATCATGAGGCCTCAGCCTTCCAATTTAATTCAGGGTAGGTCCATTAAGCGTGACTTCTTCAGTTTACTTAATTCAGGGTAGATTCATTAAACACGAATTCTTCCATTCACTTATGCATCCTTATGCAACAGAAGCTCCTTCCGGGGCATATCCCCGGCATGCGAATCATACAGTTTCTTTTCCTCCTCAGGCACACGCTTGTATGTGAGTCACAGAAATGATACACTTCACCGTGCCTATAACCTGTAGAAAGAGCAAAAATGGTTTATTTTTGGAAGAAAGACTCAAGGCCCCCATACAGGGGAAGAAACAACCAGGAACCCCCAACCGTCATTACTCAAGAACGTACGCTGTCCCACGCTCCTCCTCCTTCCTGCCTTGTCGCTCCTGCTGGCTTGCTCAACAGGAAGACCCTGCCAGTCTTTAAGAGCTCGTTAAGAACAGAAATTATGCTGTTAATTGGAGGCTGAAATCAAAGACTTCAAATACTCCTCCGGGGTTGATATGCCGCAGAGTGGCAAGCGTTCACCCCGGAGACTGATTATGGGATTGCCAATGTCCTTTGGAAGCAATACATTAAAACTTTGGTTTTCATCTTCCTGGGAGACGATTCCACGGAGAATGAGATGATACTACAGCCCCAGTCTGGGGAAGGAAGACCTACGTACATACTGGGTCAAATACAAAAGTGTACTCACACAGTGTGCCCCAAAGCATTTAAGGAATGTCACCAGCTCTCTGAAGTCCACCCCTAATTCCCAGGCTTAGAATCCCTGCCTTCAGGGTTTATCAGCTATGTCTTAAAAATAGGATTAAAGATCTGAAATTCAAGTCCCTAAAAGGAAAGACCCAGAATAACCAGGGGCACTGGCTGAGTTAAGAAAGGTTTCCAAAAGAGGGGAAAAAATCCTACCTGACTCAAAGCCAGGCCTGAAGAAGGAAGACTTCTTTCCCCGCCTCTTAGAAGGTGGAGGAAAGAAAGCCTGCACTCAGCCCGGAGAAGGAAGGGCCTCCGTGCTCCCTATCGCCCAGCCTGCCCACCGTGGATCATTAACAGAAGTCACCAACTTCAAACCCAGGCTGCACACCTCATGGGGCCTCGGACTAGTGATAGGGCCTTACACACCCTTTGTGGAACAACTCGAGGGTGGGAGGCAGGTTTACTCCCTTACTTCACCCCATTTGTGGATCCCAGCTCTGTTTACGCTGTCTTCAACCTGTCCCCTTCTACTGGGGCAAGTCGTTAGAATGGGGCTTTTAGCAGGGAGCTTTCATAAACCTGCTTATGGTGGGCTCTTGCACCCTATCTTCATGCCACATGGTCGAGGCTATCGTGAAAGGCCCCCTGCCCATCCTGTCTTCGTCACAGAAGCTGTGACCACAGAAGCCAGCTCTGACATCGGGGCTCCCCAACCCCAGGGACACTGGCATCCCTGCCCTAGCTCGGTCACCAAGAGTCACGCTGGGAGCAGCCTGTGATTCTCTCCTTCTTCTTCCCCAAACACATTCTCTCACAGCCCACCATAATCTACTCTCCTCGGCTCTTGGGTGAAAAATCAGCCCAGTGAGGAAACTGAGGTTGCGCCATTATTCTGAGTGACGCAACAAAACCAGTCATCATGCCCAGTGGGTCCACAGTGAACAGACTCTTCTTGACCCAAAGCAGAAAGGGGGTACGCTGCCCTACCCAGCTCCTGTCCCCTTGGCTTCTCATCGGTCAGTTCTGGGAAGTGGTGTTCTAGAGGACACGGGAGCCCCAAGCAGTGAGACCCAGGAGTGGATCATCCGATTGGGTGAATTTGTTTGTGTAAAGATAGAATATTAGAGGAGGAGAAAAGTAGAGGTGGGGGATTCAGGTGGGTGAGCGCCAAGCCCAACATGGCAATATGGGAGAATGGCTGGCTTTCTGGGGGAAGCAAGGTTCAAACTCTCAGTGACCTGACAGACCCTCACGGTGCTCACCCACGCAAGCCAATTTTCTCCCCCCAAATCCAAGCAACTGTAGTTCTCTGTAAAGCCCCCGAGCTGTTCCATGATACTCAGCACTTCCGTGATGTCAGGAATGAACACCAGGCAGGCCCCTGCCTCCCTCTCTCCCTCTCTTCTTGCCACCCCTTGCTCAAGACCTGGAGCAGGATGCACCTTCAAGTTTCTTCCAAAATGCCATGGTTCTTAATACATTGCCTCCTTCTGGAAAACCTCTCTGGTTCCTCCTTTCCTGCTCTTACAGCCAGTCACTATACACGGTATCTGGAGAATGAGGGTGGTGAATGTTAGTTCAAACACACCTCCGCAGGGGGAAGCTTCAGGAAAGGAGAGCATATCTGTGAATGTCATCAGATTGAACAAGAAAGCAGGGCACGGTTTCAGGATACACCAAGGAGGGTTTACCTGGCATTACTTGAGAGTTGAAGAGGACGACGAAGACGAGAAGGAGAAATAGCTTCATAGTGCCGAGTCCGTGGAGACCTCTTCGAAGTTCCTTGAAAAGAGAAGACAAATGGCAGTGTAACGGGGTTGAATAAAAAGTCGTTTAGAGCCTCCTCTTTTATAAGTTTGACTGAGGTGACTAAACGCGGAAGAGAATGTCCATTGTGATCCGAGCACTAACTGAAATATATAGTGGACAATGAATGCCCGTAAAATAAACAAGGACGGCGATTAGCAACGTTTGGTGCAGGGCTGGGGTAATTTCTTTTGTTAGCATTTAACAAATCAAGGCCCCAGGAAGAACAGTAATGGTAGTAAAATGAAAATGACTAGGATTCATGGAACATTTACCCTATGAAAAACCTGGGATGGTTCGTATGACTTTTTTTTCCCAGTTATTCTCAGGGAACGAGTATAATCTGCTACTGCAACTCCAAGTCCAAATACAGTCACAATTAGACCTTGTATTTTTCCAGGCATCTCTCTAGTGCTTCATAGAATGAAAACCATCACCTACCTCTTATGACTCACCTCCCAAGGCCCTAATCCCCCTGAAGAGGTGGGCCTTCTGGTCTCCAGAGATCTGAAATCTGTTCTGTGCCCAGCCATGTCATGTCTCCTTAATAAGGACTGGTCCTGCCTCATCTCACCAGGGAAATTCTCCTGTTCCAGGAATGACCCTGCTGATTCAGGTCCCTGTCCCGGCCACGGTGATGTCTCATGACTGAGACAACCTCGTGTTCTTGGCTCTTGTCCTGCCAAGCAAACATAGTTTCCAGCATAGGTGAAAGCGGAGGGGCTTTCCTCCTTAACCAAAGCCTGAAGAAGAACAAGTTCTCTTCCTAAATTAGGCCCTTGTCTTGAGGCCAGGGATTTAGTGCAACCTACCCCTCACATTTTACTTCACCTGCTGTCTCTCTTCTCTGTTAGTGGGCTTTGGCTAGCTGACCCTGACCCAGAATCTCACAGAGCTCAGGAAAGCCTCACCCAGAAAATCTTGGATTCCTCACAAAACAATGATCCCCCTGATTCTGAATGAACACTTGTCTACAACAAGTGTCCTCAGGAGTGGCTGACTCAAGGATTTTCATACATTTCCCTCTTCTCCCTAGATAATGGTTGATAACTTGCCTTACACTTACATACGTAAGTAGAATCAATCAGGAAGAGGGTACTGAAGGGGATTATTATCACCTCCCTGCAGCCAGAAGCAAAGTAGTCTTACTTTATGCAGGTCCTAATATGATCCCTAAATGTACACATGAGGAAAATAAGACTAGAGATATTTAGTACAGTGATAAAACTTGTATGTGGTGAAATCAAAATCAGAGTCAGAAGTCCAGGTCCAGATTCTGGGTTCTTTCCTGCTGTGAGATAGTCCACTTGTCTCTTTACTTAAGGATTGGCTCTCAGAATCCAGTAAATATTATGCGTTTTAAAAGAATAATAAGTTGGCTAAATAGTCACTTCCCATAGACTAGTGATAATATAGACAGTGGGGCTTAAAAATAAAGGTTTTCATGATATTATCCCAGCCAATGTAAAAATTCACTGTATATAGCAGCAATGTCCACAATAGCCAAACTGTGGAATGAACCGTGATGCCCTTCAACAGATGATGGATAAAGAAGATGTGGTCCATATATACAATGGAATATGACTCAGCCATCAGAAAGGATGAATACCTACCATTTGCATTGACATGAATGGATCTGGAGGGGATGATGCTAAGTGAAATAAGTCAAGCAGAGAAAGACAATCATCATAGGGTCTCACTCATATGTGGAACATAAGGAACAGCAGGGAGGACCACAGGGGAAGGGAGGGAAAACTGAAGGGGGAGAAATCAGAGAGGGAGACGAACCATGAGAGACTCCGGACTCCGGGAACCAAACTGAGGGTTACAGAAGGGAAGGGGCTGGGGGAATGGAGTAACCCGGGTGATGGTTATTAAGGAGGGTACATGTGGTGATGAGCACTGGGTGTTGTACACAATTGATGAACCGTTGAACACTATATCAAAAACTAATTATGTACCGTATGCTGGCTAACTGAACATAATAAAAAAAAATTCACTGTACAGGGAAAATGTGTAAGAATAAACAAGAATATTTTTATAAAGAGTAACAATGGTGTCTTCCCCCAATAATAACTTCCACCAGTTATTATTGTTTATAATGACAGTGAGGCTTGAAATATGTGGCAGAGTCCCCCTCCCCCCCAGAAAAAAAAACACACCCGAACAAAGAAGACACAAACAGACCACACGGACACCAACATTCAGTTTATGATAAAGGTAGCCTTTATGTGAGTGGGGAAGGAGGGCAGTGGACTATTTCTCTGATCAATCATGTAGAGTTGATTGACTATTCATCTGGAGAAAAACTAATTGATAATCTAAGTGGAGGCATGAAAATAGATTATAACTTTTTTCTCTATAATTTTTAATTTTTGAGTGTTTCATACAGAACAAGTGTGCATTGCCTGTGTAACTGAAAAAATCAAAAGACAATATTTATTATCAAAATTCCTAAAATATCAGAAGGATTAACTATGTTAGGATTTTTAGAGTCATACTGAATGTGTCCCCCTAAAATTCATACAGCCTAATCCCCATAATCATGACACCTAATCCTCAACATGATGGTATTTGGGTAGTCTTTGGGAGGTGATCAGGTCCCTGTAGAAGAGACCCCAGAGAGCTCCTCGTTCCTACCATCAAAAAGTCAACCATCTATGAACCAGGAAATGGTCTCTCGCCCCTGGAATCTGCCAGCCCCTTGGTCTTGGGCTTCCAGCCTCCAGAACAGTGAGAAATAAATACATAAGCTGTTGTTTATCAGCCACCGGGTCTATGGTATTCTGTGATAGCTGCCCAAACTAAGACACATACCATATACAAAATATGTGATATCTATACGATTGATGGGACCATTTAAAATCTTACCTGTATTAGTGAATTTGTAACACTTTTCCTCTAGCTCTATTAATTTTTGCTTACATATTTTGAAAGCACTTTTAAGGGCTTACAAATTTTTTTAAATTTGTTTTTGAGAGGGAGAGAGCACAAGCCGGGGGAGGAGCAGAGGGAGAAGCAGACTCCCCGCTGAGCAGGGAGCCTGATGCAGGACTTGATCCCGGGACCCCGGGCTCATGACCCGAGCCGAAGGCAGATGCTCAACTGACTGAGCCACCCAGGCACCCAAGCGCTTACGAATTTAAAATGATTACATCTTTCTGGGTAACTGAATATTTATCATTATGCAGTAACCCTCTCTTTACCCAACAGGGTTTTTTTTTTTTTTTTGGTGTGGTGTCTATTTTCCTGGACAAACAGCTATGCTACCTTTTTGTTACAATGCCCCTAGTTCTCTTCCTTTTTTCTTAACCTTTCCAAGTCCTTAAACTTTGTGTGTCTTGTAAATAGCATACAGCTGGAATGAGTTCTTTCCCAGTCCGATCGTTTCCATCTTTTCATGGCTTACATTTATTGTAATTACTAATACATAGGGATTATTGCTAACATTTTATTCTTACTACGTATTTCCTTTTTCTATGTTGTTCTGCCTCCTTTTTTGCCTTTGTTAATTGAGTCCTTGCTTCTTTGTTTTCTTTTCCCATTTTTTCCCCTCTACTGGCTTGGAAGTTACATACTAGGTTTCTTTTGTGTTAGAGGTTGTGCTTGGAATTCTACCATGCACACTAGGAAAAGTCTAAAGTTAACACATTATCCTCTCTCCTGATCAATAGAAGAACCTTAAGATGTCAGTTGTGATCACCTCCTTGTAACTCACAGAAACACAGAAAAGAATGGTGGTCACCAGGTGCTGGGGGATGGAGGAAACAGGGAGATGCCGGTTATAAAACCCAAAGTCTCAGTTATGCAAGATGGATGAATCCTGTGGAGCTGATGCAGGGCCTCATGACTATGGTTAACAACATTGTACTGTTTGTTGTAAATTTGCTGAGACAGGGGCGCTTGGGTGGCTCAGTCGGTTGGGCATCTGCCTTCCGCTCAGGTCATGATCCCAGGGTTCTGGGATTGAGCCCCGCATCGGGTTCCCTGCTCAGCGGGGAGCCTGCTTCTCCCTCTCCCTCTGCCCCTCCCCCTGCTCGTGCTCTCTGTCTCTCTCAAATAAATAAATAAATAAATAAAATTTAGAACTAACGTCACAGACCAGGAATAGTCGATTCCTGTAACCCCTGCAGGCAGACTGAATGGGAGGTCAGTGCCAGTGAAGAACAGCAGGGAAACTAACATCTGCATCGGTATCTGGATATCTTTACAAACGCTGATCTACAGCTGGTAATAAATAGTCCGTCATTCATGTACAAACTTGCACTGAATTTTCTTTAGTTGTTCATTGATGGGGACCAGGTCGTAGAAATGGTCCTCTTTATTACTCGTCGTCGCAATTCCTGTCACACTCCCATCTTTTTCCTGTGACTGTTTAGGTTTTGGAGGGATGTTAGTAAAACTTATCTGTCCTCTTTGTACGCCAGCTTCCCGGTCACCTTGCACGACCTCCTGCCTCCTCTCCCCACCAACGTCCAAGTTTGCTTTGTAAATTGCAGAAAGTATGCTCCCTCTGCAGAGGCAGGACAGGGACATTCGTAGTGGAGAGGCGACTTACTCAGGACACGACAGCAGATGTCATGCCCTGAACAAGAAAAGTGAACAAGGAAGACACAATAATCACACCTATCCCAGGCGTGAGCCACACAGCGTAAGCCTTCTGAGCTGCCCTTGAGGTTCCTCTCTGGATGGTCTCTCGCTACACCTGCGCGTGCCCAGCAGGGGCTCCTCGATAGCGCCTTCCCACTGGGCACCTTACCTGCTGCACGCGCATGTCCCAGGACCACCCTGTTCTCACATCCCTTCGCTGTTCTCTAGGGGACCCTTTCCTCTGCCTCCCTGCGATTGTTCAAGAAAACCGTAACTTCCCTTCTACATGTATAGCGTATTATAGACCAGCCAAAAGAAAGGTCTTCGATTGTGCTCCTTTAACTGATGGTGTCATCTTGTTATTTAACTAAACTGAGTCTGGTTTCTGCATCTGCGAGGCGGGGCTGAAAAACCAGAACACTTGAAGGATTCCATGGTATGTGAATGAAAATGCTTTTGCAACCTTTAAAGCATAATATAAATTTTATTCTTACATTGTCTCCCTCTCACTGACTACCCCTTCATGGAAAACAACTGTCCCTTTAATCGATCCTAACAATACAACAATTGATTAGTGAGACTCGCACGTTGTTTGCTTTTACTCGGACAAGGCAGCCACGCCTCGGATCCTGGAGTCAGGGCTCCTCGGTTGCTCTACTTCTCCCATCAGCTCCTCTTTACTTTGCAGCAAATGGTGAACGCCCGGCAGGGGCCTCGGAAGGGCTCACAGTTTGGCGTCCCTTGCTTCAGGCAGATCCCACCGCGAAGGTAGCAGGGTCTTTCAAAATTGAACGCCCTGGTGCCATCTGCAAAATGAAAAGGGGTTTGTATGAAGCTGAAGGTGTGGGGGGGAACGCTGGAGACTCCGGGGAGGGAAGCCTTGTCTCTCACAGCCCAACACCGACAGCCGGCAGCTTGGCTCCAAGAGCTTCCCTGCTTCTTCTGCTGCAAGACATCACTGTCGGTGACAAATTGTCCTCCCTGAGGTGGGGACAACTGGGCGCTAACTGGAGGGTAACCTGAGCCACCCGGTGCTCCTCACCAATCCCCCCAGCTCCAGCCTCAGCCCCCCGACAGCCATCCCCACTCTCACAGAACCGTCTGGAGGAAGCCTTGCCCAGCGAGACTCAAGGTCACCCCCGGGACGAGAGCGGCAAGCGGCCCCCAGCTGGGCGCAGGTCAAGGATCTTTGTCTCCAACAGGTGATTCAACGGCTTGTCTCCAGTCAGCCCCTTCATCCACGGGGGAGGGGAGGGAGCAGAAGACAGCTACCTAGCAAGCCCTTTCCCCAGGACGTTGTAAATTCCCTTCAAGGAATTTTTAACCTTGTTAGGAAGTAATTTTGGGGTGTAGAGATGGTCCCTGATGCTTCGCTCTCGGACTATGGTGGACCTGGGGGCAGGACAGACGATGGTGACGACAGCAGTGGGCGTCGTGGCTGGTATTTACCGGGCAGTACCTGGAAGATGATAAAGGCAGCGGCGAGGACCACGTGGAGGAGTCTCATCGTTACAGAGCTGAGCTTCGCCAAGGCCTGATGGTGAGAAGCGAGAGGACCGAGTCAGAAGCCCAGGGTTCGCTGTCAGAGGAGCTCACGGCAGCCCCGGGGCTGGTGTAGAGATGAACTTGCGCTGTCTGAGGCCCCGCTCCTCTGTCTTTGGCAGGAGTGGTCACAACAGCTGCCTGAGCCCCAGCAGCTTGCCTTGTTTTTCTCTCAGCCTGTGGGTTGAGGCACCGCTATGGGTTTTTTTTTTTTAATTAAGTTTTTTATTGTAATTCCAGGATAGTTAACATACAATGGGATCTAAGTGTCAGTTGTGCAACGTAGTGATTCAACACTTCCGTACATCACCCCGTGCTCATCACGACAGGTGCACGCCTTCATCCCCAACACCTGTGTCCCCCAGCCCCGCCATCTCCCCTCTGGTGACCATCAGTGTGTTCTCTAGAGCTAAGAGTCCATTTCTCGGTTTGCCTCTCTCTCTCTTTTCTCCTTTGCTTGATTGTTTTGTTTCTTAAATTCCACATATGAGTAAGATCATATGGTGTTTCTCTTTCTCTGACTGACTTATTTCACTTAGCATAATACTCTCTAGCTCCATCCATGTCATTGCAAATGGCAAGATTTCATTCCTTTTTAATGGCTGAACAATATCCCATTATATATATTATTATAGCATATATATGTATATATAACATATATATATATATACTATACCATGTATATACCATATCTTCTTTAAAATCCATTCAGTGAGCACTTGGGCTCCTTCCATATCTTGGCTATTGTAAATAATGCTGCTGCTATAAACAAAGGGGTACACGTATCCCTTTGAATTAGTGTTTGGCATTTTTGGGCAAATACCCAGCAGTGCGATGACTGGATGGTAGGGTAGTTCTGTATTTGGAGGCACTGCCATCTGGCCACCCCAGGACCGGCTGGGGTCCATCCAGCCAGAGCCGGAGCTGCAGCCCCTGAAGGTGAGTGGGAGAGCCAACAGCCAAGCTGCTACAAAAGGGGAATCAAGCGAGTTCCTCACAGAAAGGGAAGTTCATTAGAAAAGAGTTTGAGGCAAGCCGACGGGATGGTCCAGGGCTCCTTATGGAAGGTCCAGAACGGTGGTGGCTCGGCTATAACCCTCCTAGAGAATCCATGTTGAAGGAAGAAAGAGTTCATATTGGTTAAAAATTGGGGGAAAAATAGGCCCAGTTATTCCTAGGATTTGAATTTTATCATTTACTTTCACTTCAATTAATTACTTTTCTGAGTAGAAAAAATAATACTTACACACGGGAAAACTGCAAATAATAGAGAAATGTAAAAACTGGAAGGTAAAAACAACCCATAGCCCTACCTTTCAACTACCTTTCAGTTTGAACCACTATTTACAATTCTGAGTACTTCTATTCTTTTCCCTTGTGAATTAAATCATGTAAATGTTAATTTTTAACTTTAAAATATAAAATTATACTTCATAACCAGGTCCACTGCAGTTTTTTTCCCCCACTTAAATATTATCTTGGACATTCTTTAATGTCTACTCAAATACATTTGCTTCACATATTTGTGTGACTATACATATATCTTTAGAAATTCATAGGACTCGACATTTGTATAAATCCCTAGACACGGAACGTCAACCTACCTGCGTATTTCAAGTTTTATGGGTATTGCCCACCTCCCCACTCGAGAAACTGCTGTACCACTTTATCTGCTTACTGACAATGTGTAAAAATACCTTTTGACCGTTGATATTCTTATCAGTACTGCTTATTATCGACTGCTTCAATCTTTGCAAGTCACATTAGTGAATAATAATAGTGCCTGTTTGCTTTAATATATCTTTTTAACGTATTTCGGGGGTTGAGCATTTGTTAAAAATATTCATTGGTTATTTTTTCTCTTGGTACCTGTTCACCCAGTTCACTTGTTTCTCTATTTTCCTATTCATCTGCTCTTACTGATTTCTGAGAACTCTATGTTTATTTAAGGTCATTAATCCTTTATCACATGTCTTGCCAAAGCTGTTCCTGGCTTCCTGTTTTCTTTTCTCCGACTCCTCTAGTAGCCAGAATTCATGGCTACTCTCAATGATTACTTTTTAATTTGCTCACCTTTGGTTTTGTTAAAGATTCCTGCTTTGTCTGTGTGTTTACCTAATTATGTCTGTATTCCCGGTCAGTTTCATCCTCAGATCCTTGGCGCAGAGATGGAAACTGTTCTGAAAAACTGTGACAGATGTGGGGTTCCAGCAGTGATGTGAAGACTGGTTCATGCCCCGCTCGGAAATACGAATTTCCCAAGCCCACCCGAGATGCCCCCATGCTCCAGTCCTGTGCTACGTCGGAGGAAAGGCACATGTCTGAGTTCATGTCTCTGTTCTCTTAAAACACCGAGTCTCACACAGGAGAGAAACAAAATCACACACGACGGGCAGGGATGGACGATGACCAGGCCTACCCTGAAGTGACAGTACTGCAGGACACCCTGGAGAGAGGAGATGGGGCACTTAATCCTAACTTTGCCAGGTATCAAATGCCCAGAAAGGCTTGGATCGTGGGGTGGATTCTGTTCTTGTCCACTCTTCCGTGTGTCTCTTCCTGTGGCAGGTTCCTGAACGTTAACTGGCATTCAGTACCATGGACTATCACTCAGACATAAAAAGAATGAAATCTTGCCATTTGCAATGACGTGATGGAGCTAGAGAGTATAATACTAAGCGAAATAAGTCAATAAGAGAAATACCATGTAATTTCATTCATTTGTGGAATTTAAGAAACAAAACAAATGACTGAGGGGAAAAGGAGAGAGAAGCAAACCAAGAAATAAACTCTGAACTCTAGAGAACACACTGATGGTTCCTAGAGGGGAGGAGGGTGGGGGGGGGTTGGGGGAAACAGGTGCTGGGGATGAAGGCGTGCACCTGTCGTGATGAGCACCAGGTGATGTATGGAAGTGCTGAATCACTATATCTTACACCTGAAACTAATATTACACTGTATGTTAACTAACTGGAATTTAACTGAAAACTTAAAAAAAGAAAAGGAAAAAAGTTATATGCTGATTTTCTGCTGTGCAGGGATCAAGGGCCAACTCTATAATCTTCCTAATAAAATGTTTTAATGTGGCATTAAAAAGAAAAAAAAAAAAAAGAGTCAAGCCTCCCTTCTAGTCCTTGTTGGGATTCACTGCCTCTCTTAGTGAGTCAGTCTTACAAACTTACTTTTTAACTACTTAATCAAGTTAAAAACAAGTTTATTGCTTTGTTAACTGACACCGCATTGAAATGACACCGCACTGAAATGACACATTTTGTTTAAGAAAAGCTGATGGTGGATGATTGAGTCTTTCCAAGAACAAGGTTTCAGCTTCCATGTTTTTGCCTTTTTTGAACGTACCCGTTTTGTGTCCTTCAAAACACTTCTTCATCTAGACCCAGAGCATTTCTTGTGACTTCATTTCTAGATATTTTACACGTTCTCTTGTATTTGAGTCACTTTCTTCTCACTTGGTATTTTACAACTGGCTCCCGTTTGCACAGAAAATGCTATTGATGACGCACAATGGTTTTGTCACTTGCCCCATTGGTTGGACTTTGATTGATCTTCTTGTGGTGGCTCCTCAATGGTTTTTCAAGCACAAAATCACAAATCTGCAATAATTATGATTTAACCCCCTTAATTCTGAGGTATGGACTTGCTATTTTTCTCCTCTCAATGACTTGCATAGACTCACAGTCACTGGAAGATCACCTCACCCAGCCCGCTTGCTTAACAGAGGGACCCAGAAATGCTCCCTTATTGCTTAACTATGGTCAAAACAACGTCATGGCCAAGCCTGCAGGAGACCCCGCTCATTCTGCAGGACTCCTTCCCAGTCACTACAATGCAAATTTTGCCTTATTTCCCCCTATTTTCTTCTTTCTTGTTCTCTTATTCCTCCCTTCCTGGGTTAAAGAGCAACTTCCTTAATCCCAAAAACCAAACAAGATTTTTCAAAAATAGATTTAAAAAGAAAGTTGTTTTTTCTTTAAATAGATGCCTCAGTAGTTTTTTGTTACATGTGATTTCTTCCATGAAAACCTTTGATTTTTCTTCCGGGACTTGATTATGAATTTCAACTCATGCATTAAGCACAGGCTGTGGTTTCAGCCCAGATGTCCCTGGGGATCAGAAACCAGCCTGTGTCCAATGAAGGGAATGAGAGGGTTTTAAGGACAACACTATCATTCAGTGCTTCTGTGACCCCCGGACTGAGTCCACCGCTCTCTCGGGGCCCAGAGTTGACATGAGTTTATGTCAAGATTTCCATTTGACAAGTGAGATCCAGAGAAAATCCATTTTGGGTCTAGGAATTTGGGCTGTTACTATTTATAAGCTCTGAGAGAAATCTCTGGAGGATGTAGGGAAGGGGAGAAAAAATTGTCAAAACGAAGGGGGGGATTGATATTTTTAAGGAAAGAAAGTAGAAATGAAGGGAGGGAGGAGAACAGGAAGAGAGAAGGAGAGAGAGAGAGAGAGAGAGAGAGAGAGAGATCATGTGAATCTCATAAAATTTGCCCCGAGCACTGGGGCAGTGAGGCCCCCGAGGTTGCTCCCCCAGCAAGGTGCCTTCCAGAAGGGCAGGCCACAGAGCAGATGGCCCCAGGTCAGCACTTCTGTTCCCTTCTCTACAAAGAGAAAATCAAATGCCGACTGCTCTGTTCTCAGCCCACCCCCTGGCCTACGGAGGTCTGAGCTGACTAGCGCCATCCTGAGCAGACAGGTCTCACTGAATGACCACTCTCTGTCTCTCACTAGAAAAATAGAACCATCTCCTTGATCATGAACCAGCTGGAAGTCCTATTAGCTGTTGACCCATATGTCACCTAGGAGCCCACGAGATCTTGAAAATTCACGACTAGGTCTGTTTACTCTTAGTCTCCTCAGTGTTGAGCTCTTCAGTATGAACCAGACAGAGAATAACTTTAGCTTCAGTAGGAATAGGAAACACCTTTCACAAAGCCACATAAACCTGGAATTCACCACTCTTCCCTGGGCTAACACATCACCTGCCTGCAGACATTCACCAGGCTCTCCTGAGCCTCCCCTTCTCTGCTCTGAAGAGCCTCTGACCCTCAGACAGGGGAATGAATCACTACCCACCTCGGAGAACACTCCACTTTGCTAATGTCCTGCTTCCGGTGAGAATCCAGGCAGGTGGCCTTTCAAGCTCCCAATATTTTACCTTAGGTCAGTTTAAATGAACTACATCATCTTATACCTGCAGATACGTGGCTTTTGGTCTTCTGCCACAGAGACGTAAGTCTGAAAATGAGCACCCATGCGCCCAGTGACGAGGAACAGGCATCAAGCCTCCCCATGAGCAAAGCATTACGCTAGATGCTCTCCACGATCCATGCATCTTGAGACAACCCTTTCAGATAGGTTCTCACAATGACTCTGTTCTAGAGATGAGGCAACAGGGCCACACAGTGGCCAAGCAGGAATTGAACTCGAGTTTGAGTCAAACCTACGCTCATAGCCATCGTGCGAATTCAATTCATGCAGCCTAGACTCTTCCACAGAAATAGCTCAGGTGTCTCGAGAATATTAGAGAAAATAAGTGGGACATTCAGATTTGGGATGGTCAGCTCTGGTTTCGGCTCTGCCTCTGACTTCCGAGTCATGTCACCTCCATTCCTCATCTACGAATTCACAGAACTGGGGTAGGTGACATCCAGAAATGCCCTCCTCACTTCTGAAATCAGTGGCCCTAGGCAGTTCTGAGAGGTGTGCGTGGACCTAAGGGAAGAGCGTAAAGTGTGAGGAGGAAGTGCTTGCCCCGTGGTTGGGACCTTCTGCCTGGGAACGAGGGAACTTAGCCTTGAACACACAGCCCTGTCCCAGATCCTCCCCAGTCTGCTCCCCGAGGAGCACGCACTCACCTTCTCTCCCTCCTGTGGGCAGTGGGGCGGCTTCCTCAAGCTCTTCTTCATTCTCCAGTGCTTGCTCCTGGAGGTGCCCCTAATGGCCTGACCTTGTTCTGATCCCACTGTGCTAGTGAACCAGAGAAACCACTGAGTGGGTCGTTTCCAGAGGAGCGGCACGCTCCTGGCGGGGAGCCAAGGGCTAGCGACAGGCATTCCTACTAGCATTGGTAAATGTGGTTTTCCCAGTGGACGCCTAGGCTAATCAGCAGAAGTTCTGGGGACGGGAGCCCACAAAGGTGCCAGACGACTCAGCATGTCCCTGCTTCTCAGGAAGGTCCTGGGGGAGCTACTTGCCCTCACCCCGAGCTAAGCAGGCCCCCAGGGTAGGAGGTATGAAGGGGGCCAGGGGCCAGAGTGTGGCCTCAGAGAGCACGTTGCAAGAAGGGAAACAGAGACCATGAGAACTAGGAGACATGGAACAGATGAGAAGAGGGGGGCACTAAACTTCTCTGAAGTCGGGGGACTTCTTTAGGGCTAAGATTGTAAACAAATGGAAAATGTAAGATCTCTGCGCAGAAGGGAGTAAATCGAAAGGAAACATACCAGGAGCCAAACGAAATAAAATATGCCTAGGGAGACAGGTATGGAAACAAAGCATTACACCATGACTAGACCAAAACTACAGGCACTCAGGGAGCCATGAAGCGGGAGGGCCACGGGGAGGCCGGTAGAGTCACCCATGTGAGAGACGTGAAGCGTGTTGCTATCTTCGGTGGCTTGGTCAGTGCGGTGAGGGTGCGCCGGAGGAGTGCATTTGAAATAAGTGGACAAAAACCAGTTTGGGTTGAAAACCACAGAAATCATTTGGGAATATTATTAAAAAGTGCTCATAAGGGGTGCCTGGGTGGCTCAGTCGGTCAAGTGTCTGCCTTCGGCTCAGGTCATGATCTCAAGGTCCTGGGATCGAGTCCTGTGTTGGGCTCCCTGCTCAGCTGGGAGTCTGCTTCTCCCTCTCCCTCTGCCACCCCCACTCCACTTGTGTTCTTGCTCACTCTCCTCTCTCTCTCAAATAAATAAATAAAATCTTTTAAAAAAAGTGTGCTCATAAAAGAAAATATATCATTATTGAGTCAAGTTTGGATTCACCAAGAGAAACACCAGAGTCAGAATACCTGGGTTGTGCTCCAGGGATACCACCTGAGCAAGGCAGCTTCTCGGTTGCGGACCTTAGTGTCTATCTGGAAAATGTGAAGACTACGGTAGAATTTCTGGGCATATTCACGGAAGTAGCCCAGCAGTCGAGTGAGAGGAATCACAGAGACAGACGTCAGTCAGGAGGGCGCTACCAGCCCTCCCCTGATTCTCCATTTCTACCTCTCTCCTCGCCCCATTTCCAAGGACACTGTATGCTCGGCTCAGCACCATTCATCAGGAAAACCAGTTGCTCTGCTCCTTCAATTTGCCAGTTACTTGTCCAGAACCAGGGCACAAAATGAACAAAATATGATCTCAGAAGGCAAGGGGCCTTGGGCTTGATTAAATGAATTAACTCTGTAACAGTTCATGGGGGCAAAGTATGGTAAGCCCAAGGGATCTTACAGGAAGGAACATTTGTTGCTCTTTCTGTGTTGTGGGAGTGGGGGGCAGTGGGGGAGAAACTGGGAAATGTTTGCTAGGGAGTTAACACTTGATCTATGTCCTAAGAGATGAGTTGACATTTATGAGGCAGGCGAAGCTTGTCCAGGAAAGAGGAAGATCATGGGCAAAGATCTACAGGCACAGATGTCAGTGTGAATTTGGGAAATCACAAGTACATCCTTCGGCTAAGGTACAGGAAAAAGGAAATATTATGGGATATATAAAATCAGATCTTGGAGGGTTGAATTTGTCCTGTAAGCAAAGAGAAGATGTTGAAGGATTTTAAACAAGAAGATGACATTGTCAGATGTGCAATTTAGAAATAACTTGGTGGTGGTATACAAGATGGATGCAGGAAGCCCAGGAAATTCGTTTTAAATCAGAAACTTCGTTTTAAAATGGGAAAGTAAAGATGGGGATTCTCCCCCTTTTCTCTCAGGAACTCCCCAAAAGCAAGAAGAAGAAGAAGAAGAAGAGGAAGAAGAAGAAGAAGAAGAAGAAGAAGAAGAAGAAGAAGAAGAAGAAGAAGAAGAAGAAGAAGAAGAAGAAGAAGAAATAAAGATGTAAACTTCATTATCTGCAAAACTAGTAGATGTCTATTACTCCAACATAGGATCAATAATTGGGAAGTGTCATCACATTCATGATGTGGCCGGATGGGAGGGAGGCAAGAAAGGCTACCTGTCCCAGACAACATTGCCAGAGCCCAGTCGTATAAAATCATGCCTTCATCCTGAAGGACAAACCAACAATCCCTTATCCGAAATGCTGGGATCAGGTGAGCGAGTGGGTATCGGGAGAGTCTCTGACCCCAGACTGCGCCACATTTCAAGGAGTTCAAAGGACATACTGAACAAGCAATCACACAAGAGTCCGTAGTTGTAGGAAGCAGTCTGGTTAGGAGGCAGCAGTTTGAGTCTGGTCATGAGAAGGAAGATGGCACAGGGTATGTCACCCTGATTGACGAGCCATTAAAAGAATGTATTCATATCTAGAATCCTAGGTCGTAGGGAGGATTCCTAGTAGCCTGAAACCCACTTCTGTCTCCTCACTCCCTTTTACAAAAGCCTCTTAAAAATAGACAGTCCAGGAACATTTCACCTGGACAAAGATGAGTCATCATCGAATAGAAACCAAACAGAATCTCTCCAAAGGCATGACCCAAAAACATGCTTTTAAGTGATGTAGGAAGAGGAGAAACAATTGGTAGGATAGAAACCCCCAGCTAAAAATATTGCTGTGAAATGGACAAAAATTCTGGCCCAAAAGAGTGCCCTAAGTTGATGAAGATGACAAAGCAAGTACTTGTTTTGAAACAGAGCTAAAAGACCAATCAGAGACACCTTAACTCAGAAAAGATATTTAGAGATAAGAAGAGATAAGAAAGCTGAGCTTATCGAGCCAGGGTAGGAAGTGAAAGAAGGAAATAAAATCACGACAGAACGGAGACACACAGGAACACTGCACGGGTTTGGAGACAGAGCAGGGGACAAGGACAGGAAGGAAAAGAGTGGGTAAAATGTGATGGGAATACATCAGAATTCACGTGGGTGAGCAGATGCAATGAACAGACACAGCAGACAAAAGAGAGTCACCATTCACAGAATCAGTGTCTCCAAGAAGTCATCGAGAAAACGTCAAAGATAAAACTTTAAAAAGGATTTTCAGGTGATAAGAAGACCCCAGTCTACAAAATTAAAGTGGTATCCCAAGAAAATCTGGCACAGAACAATCAATAACAAATTCTATCTTAGTATCTCCATTAAGTTTCTGAATTTTTAATGTAAAGCCTCTTCAGAATGGCAAGGCAAGACAATCAAGTTGCTGATATTATCAGGAAGGTCCAGACTTGTAGCTTCGAAGGCTAGAAGATAAGGAGCAATGCCAGCAAAGCCCTCAAGAACAAGAAATGTGAGCCCATAAATTCTTTTACTCCAACAACTGTCTTTCCATTATAAAGGCGACGACATTTTTCAATACAAGGACTCAAGGAGTACCCCTCCAGTGAGGAGCTCCGCTTGGGGAAGCGTGCTGGGGGGTCTGACCGCCAAGGTGGATGTGCCGTAGGATACCGCGTAGCGAGTGAATGCCCAGCTGGTGGAAGGCTAAAGCTAAAGAGCAACATCGAGTGACAGCATCACAGAGATGAAATGTGGGATTTTACTAGCCAATGATGGGAAGGAAGGGGACAAAATGTCACCTGATGCTCTCCCCCTCTGCTTCTATAGCTGGAAATCAGAAGAAATCACTTACACATGAGAAATCAATGACCACGTACCGAAGTAAAAGAAAAGTGATGTTCTCAACCGAAATTGGGTAGGAAAGGAGAGCTTGGAGGAAGCAAACATTGCTAATGAGGTCACTGTGCACTACAGGGAGCCGACGGAGAAAAAGGTCGACTGATTCCTTTAAAATTACGGTGGAAAAAAATATCATTTATGATATCAACACAGAAAATACTTAGAAATTTAATAACGGATGTGTAAGAAATAGATGAATAAAACTTTTAAAATTTAGTGAGGACACAAAATAAGATGTTAACAAATACAAAGGGTTACCACATTCAGAGACTGAAAAATTCAAAAGCATTTGAAGCCAGATTTTCTTAAACCTATCATCTGTCTAGCTATCTTCCTATCTCACAAACCCAATAAAGAAAACCGAAAGGATTTTTACTCATTAGGAAAATGGATTCACTCAGAGTAAACCCAAAATCTTCACACACACACAGCTCTGAGGTGGCTCTGCTCCCCGTCTCAACTGCCTCCTGGCCGCTCCAGCCCCAGGGCCTTGGCACCACCCTCCACCTGGAATGCCCTCCCCCCACGGATGTGCCCGGCCCCACGCTCCGGACCCTGTCTTACTCTTCTGTATTGCATTTAGCATCCTACAAACTATCTGCATTCGTTTTCTAGAGCTGCCATAACGAAATACCACAGACTGGATGACTTACACAATAGGAATGTCTTTCTCAGAGTCTGGGAAGTGTGAAATGCAAAATCAAGGTGTCACAGGACTGATTTCTCCGGGGGCTGCTCTCCCTGTCTTGCAGACGGCTGCCTTCTCGCTGTGTCCTCCGTGGCCCTTCCTCCGTGTGATGTACCTCCTCCCGTGTCCACCTTTCCGTCAGTCCTACTGGATCAGACCCACTCTCATGGCCTCATTTTAGCTGAATCACCTCCTTAATGACCCCATCTCCAAAGGCAGCCACATTCTGAGGCCCTGGGGGTTAGGACTTCAGCAGATGCTTTCTGGGGGACACCGTTCATCTCATGACACTCTTTTAAAATTCCGTCATCCATGTATTTACTCTTGTCTCTCTCATTCCCACACACTGGGATGTAAGCTCTGTGCCGACAGGGATTTTTGTCCTATTTGCTCTCTGCTGTAACCCCAGGGCTTAGAACTGCGTTTGGAATATGGAAGAAACTAGAAACTCAACAAACATTTGTTGAAGGGATATATGATTCCTTTTCTCTTGATTCATCCACAGAGCTGCCTAATGGTTAGATTTAAGGTTACGTTATTGCTTTTGTGTTTACTTCCCCTATAATAAAAAAATACCCTCTAAATGTTATTTTCAAAAGCCTCAGACCCCAAGCTTTGGGGCTTAACGTCATGTCATGCTTGCCACCAAACCAGCCCTCAAGTTCACTCTTGGATCTTTGCCACCACGTCTTGAAATCCTAGCCTTTCTTTACACCTGCCAGTTCATCTCCGGAAATGGTAGGCCTGGCCCCATCAGCAGCTCAGTGGTCAGCTTCCTGCTGTTAGATGTTGGAGAAAGCACATCCTGACTTTCTGGATTTCCTGCCTCCAGGGTTTCTGGAATTCTCCAAGGCTGTGTGGAGCTGGGAAGACCCCCTTACTTTGCATACTTTTAAGTCTAGCTTTTGCTCGGCCTGCTTCTGTCTGTGGTTGCCAGATACCAAATTCTGATTCCAGAGATGCTCTTCAACCACACACCTGCAGAAGGATCCAGCACACTTACCAGAACAAACCGAAGCCTTCTTGATATAGTGTGGAGGCAGGATGCTTCTTCTGACATTCTGCCTGAAAACTCTAGCACCACACGTGACCATTAGCAGCTTCTTTCTACACCACTGTGAAGCTGGGAGCCTGGCCCCGGGAGAAAGCGAATCAGACGTGTCAGAAATGGTTCTGTAAGCATTACCATTTATCATATGCCAACCAGAGCACTCGATACTCCCCAACACATGGCAGGGCTTGTAATGATTCATTTTCCCCTTCAGGGCGCCGTGGATGTTCACGTCTGTAAGATCTCCCCCACGTGGGCATGCCCACGTTTGCATTCCTGCGCAGCCCACACGCCTCCTGGCTTCCTCGTCACCTTCTCCAGCCTTCTCCGGTGGGGAGCCTCGGCCTCGCATCTTGAAAGTATGTGCAATAGCCTTTTACTTCTCTTCTCGGTCCTTCCTCCGAGGCCAGGCCTGTGTGGGCAGAGGGGAGGGTCTCTTTCCTTTCAGGACGCTGCAGAGGGTATGGCTGGCTCCCTCCTGAGCCCCCCAAACTAGCCTGAACTCGATGCATACTCCCTGGAGAAGGCCATGCTTCCCCAGAACATAGAATTGCACTAAACACAAAACCAAACAAACAAAACAATGTTGTTTGTTATACTGAAGCCAGAGTGAGGAGAGGGCAAAGAACAGAGGAAAGAGACTCTCTGGGTCTCCTTGGTTACGGACGAGGGGGATTCGACTTTCTGAAGCTGGGGGGGCCCCTCCTGGAAAACGAGTCTTCCCGCCAGATGGACTCTGACACTTTCTGGAGCCGGATAATATGCGTAAGTATATATTATATATATTCACACCTATATTTACATATATTACATATAGTACATATATTTTAGAGACAGACAGACAGAAACCATGTGAACAATACCAAGCTAGTTTAAATGATAATTTGTCAGAAACAAATATCGCCAGTCCCCGGTTTATCCAGTCTTGGTGATTTTGGTGTACTACCGACTAGTTTTGTAGTCTTATCTGGGTTTTAACCATTTTTGCCTGTTTTTCAGAATTCTAAAATGTTCTCCTCTTTTTTCTTTCCCTTTGTTCTTTTATTTCTTTCGTTATCAGTCAGTCTTCCCTGCGCTAGCCGTAATAAAAGCAAATTTTTTAAAAGGATACAAACCAAGCATCCAAACAGAAAATGCAACAGATAAATCACCACCGGTCACAAAACAGCATAAATAGCAAGATGTCATTTTACTGAAATGTAATAAATATACACAGAACAGGGTCCAGAAGAATATTCATGAAATAGTATAAGTAGTATAAGTAAATACTTGTCCTCTGGGAAGGGATGGGTTACAGGTGGGTCTCAGGATTTTCTTGTAATCTGTACTTTTAGATTTTTTTCTTATGTTAAGCATGATTTGCTTTTGTGATAAGAAAAAAAAAACAGAAGCAATAAAACGGCAAACAGGAAAAATGAAAAGAAGGATCTGGGATATATCCAGGAAATGTTTAATATTTGAAACCCAGCTTGGTCAGCTCTGCCTACTCGGGCAGAATTTGCATAGATTTTTCAATTTTGGAAATTGGTAACAAAAAAAAATTGAAATAGTCAATTCCCAGGACTTTTTCCAAGGTGACTGGACATACAATTTCTCTATCTCGGTAACATGCTTTCTAAATCTCATGCTGCTAAACAGGAAGGCTACTTGGGGACAGGAGAAGCCGGAGAGCTGGGCTGTAGGGAAAGTGGGTGTGGGAAGGGACACAGAGGAGGGGCCCCCACCGGGGTGCTTTGAGAGCAGCCGCCCTCAGGCATGCTTGCTCTGCATGCTTGATGTGCTCTTCCCAAGTTTGTGGGCGCCCTCAGCTCCTGCATGGGGGAAACAATATATGGCCTGAGACTGAGTGAGACCAGTCATTTAAGTCGTCAGTGAGGCCACGTGATCTGATGCGCACCGGGTGTCATACGCAACTAATGAATCATTGAACACTACGTCAAAAACTAATGATGTACTCTATGCTGGCTAATTGAACTTAATTAAAAAATAAATAAAAAGAAAACAATAAGTAAATAAAAAAAAAATAAAGTCGTCAGCGCATTGCCTAGAACCCAGTGTTAAACAATAGCTATTGTGACCCTCTAGGACTAGTCATTGTGACCCACGTGATATTTCACCCCAGGCTTTCTTTCCAGCACTTTGCTTTAGGACACGTTAGCATCTCTTTAATTTTTTATTGTTTTTTACAATGATTCAGCTTAATTCTGGGGGTGGTGGGGAGGAAGGGAGTTCAAAATGATTCATGCTTTTTTAAAAAATAAAGAAGTTCAGAGAGTAAGGAAAAAGCGTAAGTGATGTGAAATCCCAGCTAACTAACATCTTTTCAGACACTGAATGTATTTACACATTTCCTCAGTGGTACCACAGAATATACGCTCATCAATACCTGCTTTATTCATTCAATAACCAGGCAAGGACAATTCTCTATGACAACAGGTAAACATATGCATATACATTTAGATACATTGCCATGTCTATGGCTGCAAGAAATTGCATGCTCACAATATATCATGATTTATTTAGTAAATCTCCTATAACACACATTTACATTGATTGCAACTTTCAACTGTTAATGAGCAATAACATGATGAATATTTGGACATATTTGCTTGGACTGTCCAGCTGACTCCTTTGGATGAACTTCTAGAATTGGTATTACTAAGTCAAGAAGCATATATATGTTAAATATGTGTATAGTCAAATGCTCCATAGGAAAATCTGCATGAACTCACAGTCCCACCAGGACACCATTAACATTTCTCTTTCTCCATGTTCCCCCCCCCACCAAAAGAAAAACTAGGTCTTGCCAAACTTTTCCAACTTAGCCAGTCTAAATCTACAGAGGTTGAAAACTTTTTATAAATCAAATATTTAAATTTCTCTGTGTGTGTGCGTAGCCTCTTCCTATACACAGCAAAAGATCTCAGTCGCAGCAACAGCTAAAACCTCAAAGCAAACTATGGCACTGCATCTAACCACAGCAACGAAATCCGTAAAATACCTAGAAAAATCATAAAATATATTTGCGTAATTTAGATGGAGAAAAGGATGCAACTGTCCTCCGGAGAATAAAGAATACTTCCGTGTCAGGTGCACAACTTCCTCGATGTTAAAGGGACATTATTATAAGCCACCTATTCTCTATATGAATATATAAATTTAATTCAATTCAATCAAAATCCAAATGAACTTGATAAAAACAGATTAAGTATCATTTCTTTTAGTTCCCTGGGAACTATATAAACATCTGACCCTAGCCAGGAGCACAACTGAAAAGGAGAGTGAAGAGATTTGTCCCGATATATTTTCAAAAGAATAGCTACAGTAAAGAAGTTAAACAGTGAGGAACAGTGCAGAAAGAGGCGCCTTAGTTCAAATAAAAGGAATAGAAGTCGAACCATGTAGGTGAGGAATTAGCATTTTAAAGCAAGGGAGGAATTTCAGACATGTTAACCACTAGTTAAGGAAACAGAGTAAAAATTTGACTGGGAAAAACAAAACGTGATCGCCAAAGCATTCCTTATATCAAAATATACTCTATCACAGAGGCTCAAATGTAAAGACAAAACAATTAAAATACATTTGTGATTTTGATATAAAGTGGCACGTTCTAAGAATGTCACAAGAGAAGTTGGGCAATGTAAAATTTCAAAAACTCCTTTATAACACATGAAGCAGATTTTAAGCTGCTCTACCTAAAGCAAGCGACGTCTATAAGCATGGTCATGGAGAAGGAAATAGAAAAATATGCAGAACAGACATAAGAACTCAGAAAGGTGAGTATTGTGAGACTATTTTTAGAGGGACACAGAACCCTGTGCACCAACAGAACAATAATGTATAATCACAATGAATTATTTAACTGTGCAAGAAAAAGTTGAATTAGCATAGTGGGGTGTCTATTTAAGAAGAGGTTGAAATGAACTGTAACCCACCCAGGAGTTTTCCATACTAAAATGTTTCGAATAACTTAATTCTTAGGGCCAGACTTCCATCTATCCAAAAATCTTTGACATCTGAATGATTTTATCTCCTAAGTTTCTGGAAAGTCAAAACAAACACAAATAGTGAATCAACCAAGAGCAGAGACAATATCTCTGTTTTCTGTTATCTCATTCTTAGCGTGACCCAGAAGTCTGGTATTTCAGGAAAGATGCGTCACTGAAGTTATGTGAATTGTGTTGAACTTCCCAAGCCCCACGTCAGTATCTAGAGCCCACGTGAGACTTCTGTTAGCAAGTGTTGCTTGTGGTCCTGTCATAGGGTAAAGTGACAAGTGTCATTTCTACAATGTAGGACATCTGCGCCAGTCCTGCCAAATGCATGGCCAATGGCCAGCACGCCACCATGATACATGTCTAGTGAGCCCTGCCTCTACGTATTAGATCTAAATAAGACTCACAGAAGCTGGCTCAGCCCTTCCACCAGTGGCTGTGAGCAGGATGGTGTGTGCGAGAGCGTCAGAGCTGGAGTCAGAAGACCTCAAAAGTTGCTCAAAAATGATGCTTCACGCTCCATGGCCGCCATCTGGATGCCCAGGCTGTGCTAAGAACCTCACCACCATTATCTCTTCCAATCCTCAAACAGTCCTGCGAAGGAGACATCATTATCATAGAAGAACTATTACCTGTATCCCTCTTTTGAGAATTAGGAAACAGGGCAACAAAAAAGTTAAGCGGCTTGTTCAGTGTCTCAAAGTTAGTACACCGCAGAGCCAGACTTGACACGCACAGTGCTGGGATTCTGACGCTGTCACTCACCTGCCCACTCCCCATAATGGGACCTGGCCCGTCGGCCCCCGTTTCTGAGCCTCAGTAGGGTTATGGGATAACCCCTGGGGTCCTCGCAAACCCCACACGAGTAGGTTCACACTCCGCTCTGGTGACATCTTACAGAGGTCTGGGGATGGGGCACAGATCCAGCGGGAGCCCGGGCTGTCAGGAAGCAGGGAAGGGTCACCCACCCATCTACACCCAGTTTAGATGCAAACAAGACTGTTCTGATCCACGCAGGGACAAGCCCCTCTACTTGCTGCTGCATCTTTGCTTGAGGACAGACGGAGGCTTTTTCCAGAAGCAGACTGGAAAAAAAAAATGGAAAACTTGCCCGCCTTCCATCTTGCAATCAGCCTGCAGGCTGTCCCGGCTCTGACTCAGTCTAACCCGGAAGGGCTAATTTGCAGGGGACTCTTCGAATTAGAGTGCTGCCCTCAGTTTACCTGGATGAGACTTGGCGAGGGCAGGAACAGTGCAGAAATAGAGTTCTGGCAAGATGTTAATATACAGTTTCCCATGGGCAGTAACAGGGAGCCAGGTGGCAGATGACAACCCCTGAGGAATTCTAACCGCCTGCCAAAGCTTCTCCAGGCTCCACAGTGCCTTTGAATATGAAATTCTTAACCCTGAAGTCCACACAAGGTATTCAGGCACTGATCAAATATCATCAAATGTCCATCTTCTGTAATAAGTCTCATTCCCTGGGTAATTTTTTCAAATATAGGGTGCTAAAGACTGTCCGTTTTGGAACGACTTCCACATTTATATCTTCAGCTCCAGCCACCCCCAGACTCAAGCGTATCTTTTCTGGATACGGTCCCAAGAATCTCACTCCTCACGTCCGGAATGAAAGTCGTGACCCTGCGCCCCCCCAGCCTGCCCCTCCCCTGGCGGCCGCGTCCCAGAACATGAAGCCACCACTCCTGCAGCTGGGCGTGACCAAAAACATTTTTCTAATACCTCTCATCCCACGATCTCCACCAGCAAATGCCACTGCCTCTCCCTTCAAGATAAACTCTGCACTGGACCTCCTGTCACCACCATCACTTCTCACCCGGGCTGTCCTAATTACCGTAACTGCTCTCCCAGCGGATACTTGGGGCCACTGCTGTCCCGTCTCCCACTCGGGAGGCGCCTCCCTCCTCAAAACGTTGAAATGGTTTCCCATCCCACTTAAAATCTCAAGTACTTACCACGATCTGCAGGGACTGTGGACTGGCTCATAATTACCTCTGTCCTCACCTCCTGCCTCTCTGCCTCAAGTGCTCTGCTCCAGCCACACCCCAGCCGCCTGGCTTTCCTGGAGGAGACTGTTAGGGACTACACTGTGTTCCTCCCAAATTCCTATATTGAAGTCCTAACCTCCAGTACTTCATAATGTGGCTACTTAGAGTCTTTGAAGAGGGAATTAAGTTAAAATGAGGCCATCGGGGTGGGCACTAATCCGGTATGACTGGGGTCCTTCTAGGAGGAGATTAAGACACTGACTCATTCCGAAGATTCAGGGGGAAGACGGCTGTCTACAAGCCAAGGAGAGAGGCTGGGAACAGATCCTTCCCTCAACAGCCTCAGAAGGAAACAACCCTGCCAATACCATGATTCCAGACTTCCACCAGAACTGCGAGAAAATAAATTTCTGTTTTTTAAGGCCCCTCAGTGTCTGGGACTTTGTTATGCAGCTCTGCTAGCTAATACAGATGCCATCATTCAGGGACCCCGGCACTCAGCTCAGATCACTGGCCCTGGTTTGGGACAAGAGCAAATTCTTCAGCAAGAGTCTATAGTCCCAACCGTGTGTGTGATGTGAAGGGGTGGTGCCGTTTAAAGGTACCTTCTTCCCAGGGGTCATGAAACATGCCAACACCACTACCATTGTCTCTCCTGAAAATCCTTGCAGGGAACGTTGCCTTGCCTCCATTCCTCCTACCCCACCCCTTCAAATGCTTTCACAAGTTCTATAGTGAGAGACGAACCTTATTTAAGTCTTTGATCCAGAGACACCCCTGAGCTGGTCCACAGAGCACCATGGTTCTCACAAGACAAACTTCTAAACTATGTGATAGAGTCAGTCCCTTACCGATGGGGAGGCTGGGACAGATCCCAGAACTATCAGGAGAGAAGATGAACAGGAAGCAGTCGTGGCTTGAACGTGGAGGTGAGAGAGGGAAGGGCATGGACAGTGACCCACATCCAGGTGGTGGTCACATCCTGCATCAGCCTGGAGCTTCAGGGAGGCGGGAGGTTTGGGAGGTAAGAGGCTGGTTTGGGTTTGGGCATGCTGTGAGAGCGGCCTGTGGACAAGGTATAAATCACTAGTGGTGTTGGAAAGAAGGGCCTGGGACTCCGCAGATGGGACAGGGCTTCGCTGGAGTTCCTGGACCGCCCGGGGTGCCGAAATTTATGTACCTTGTACTGCAGGATGAGGGACTCCTGTCCTTGGCCACCTGCATGCAGTGGCTTCCCCCTGAGACTTCCCCTCTCCCGACCTGCCAGCCAGCTATTCATTTAGTAAGGAGTTCTCTGTGTGCTGACTTAAATTCATGGGACCTTAAGTGCCCCGTGCATGCACACCCAGCATCCGGTGTCCTATCGCTCTGTTTATTTCCTTCAGGACGCTCAGTGAGCTTCTGAAATGGTCCTGTTTATGCAGCTCCTTGCTTACAGTCTTTCTTCCATAGGCTCCAAGTTCCCTGAGGGCAGGGACTGGGGTTCCAGCTGTGCCGGTCTACCCTGTGTCCCGGCTGAAATTCCATATTCATATTACATAGTTATCCCCCTGCAGTTCTGTTAAAACACGCCCCCAGTCATTGTGGGCCAGCCCACATCGGGGGCTGAAAAGCCACATCTTGCTTTTCAAGATAAAACCAAGTGTAAAAAATTGAGGATTAAAGCCATTCAGCAATTTTCCATTCCTTCCATTGCAGTTTGGATTCAAATGTTTAAAATTCCGAGCACAGGGGCACCTGGGTGGCTCAGTCAGTTACACGTCTGCTCAGGTCATGATCCCGGGGTCCTGGGATCCAAGCCCCACTGCATCGGGCTCCCTGCTCGGCGGGGAGCCTGCTTCTCCCTCTCCCTCTGCCCCCACCACGCTCGTGCTCTCTCTCTCAAGTAAATCAATAAAATCTTAAAAAAAAAAATAAAATAAAACTGCGAGCACAGACTAGGCATTCTGTGTGAGGAGTCCCAGGCTTACAGTGCAGCAGAGCGGAGAGCACCACACCATTCTGGGCTCATAGCCCAGCTCCTAGCATGTCCTTTCTTGTGTGAGCTTGAACAGATCGCATCATCTCTGTGCCTCTGTTGCCCTCCCTGTAACAGGGCATAAAAATAGAACCTCATTACTACTAACAATAGGAACAAATTACCGCCACACCTGCGGGTGCTAGGGTAGGCAGCGTGCTGCAAGTGGGTTTGCTACTTCTACCGGCTGTGTGCTTCGTACCCTGAGCTCCTCCGAGCATGCTAAATCCCCCAAAATCCCATTGACTACTCACTCTTCTGTGGTTTTCTCTGTCCCTTCTGCCTTTAGCAGCTGACTAGGACTAGCCTGCTTCTGTTGCTCCTCCTGCAAAAGTCTCTCCGCCAAGCCTCAGCCCCCTGGGGTCTCTCCCTAGACCCTCAGCTCCAACCCTTCCAAAGCCAGAGAATCGGTGGAAAATGAATAGTCAGTTTGTACCAGTGTTTTAAAATGTAGGTTTTATTATTATGTAGACATGGTACGGCCAACAGATCAGGAGATGACTGCCATTGTAAACATAGTTTATTAGTCACAGTTCTCACAGGGAGGGGGGCACACCGTGCAGTGGGGAGCCACACGGGTCAGTCAGGAGGCACAGGGACCAAGGGAAGAGCATGACAAAAGCCTTTCTGGCGCTTTCTACAGGAAGGAACAGGGAAGGCAGGGGAACCGGGTTTCGGATTGGGTAGTCCGAATAACCAGCGGGCTGTGGGGCCTGGGGGCCGCTCCTCATTGCCTGGCACCTTCCCTGGGGTGACTAGGGCAGGTGGAGAGCGGCCCGGAGCCTGGGAGACCCAGAGAGGAGGTGGTCGGGTTGTGGGCTGGTATCGGTTGGTTGGCACATGAAAGCATTTGGAGTAGTTAACTATCTCCAGGAATCTGCTAACCCGGGGTTGGGGGGGTTGGGGGTGCCTTCCAGGGTCAGCCAGGCCCCAGGTGCCAAAACACTAGAGCACAGGAACTAGAAAGCATGGTTTATAGCGTCCGGGGATGATGTGGAAAGCGCGGTCCCTCCTCTGTATAAGAGCGGGAGACCACCCACCTTCTCCAGCGGCCCGCCTGCCTCGTGGGACAGCACGGCCCCCCCTCCCTCCCAGCCCCCGTGCTTCGGGTGCACAACAACCCCTGAACTTCTGTGTGCCATCCAGGCGTGTCTCTCCTCCAGAGAGGACACGCATGATCTGAGCCCAGTAAATGATTAAGCCCTGCTTTGTTCTCGGTGTTGACTCTTAAGTCAGTTTCAAGGAAATGTATGCAGTCCCTGCTCTGGGCCAAGCACAGGTAAGGTCACTGGCGCCTTCCTCCTCGCCCTAGCGAGTAGCCAGGACGCCAGAGGGCTGCTGCCCACTGTGACACTGAAGGTCGTGGGGAAATAGTATTTAAAAATGAACCACCATAGAACACTATGTGAGTTTCTAGTTTAGAACGATTGCTATTAAAACACAGGAACACATCTATTGGGATACACAACGGGGTCTTTGCCCTGCCAGGAGCTTGTCCTGACCGCGTGGCCAGATCATGAGCAGAGTTTTTCCAGGTGCGGGAGAGGAAGCAAGGCAACTTTGGGGCTCGACAGAGACATCCTGAATCTTGACGGGGACATGGGTTACACAGGTGAATGCATTTGTCAAAACTCGCCCAACTAAACACTCAGGATCTGTGCTTTTCGTGTTATGTAAATTCTGCTTCAATTAAAAGCTGTCAAATGCAAAGTATAAGTCTTATAAAAATTCTGTTATGTCTAGAAATTAAAAATCAATAAGCAGATAGGTCAGAGGGAGGATTCTCTGGAGAATTAAACGACTTTCTGAAGTGCACCACAGAGGCAAAGTTTCTTGTTGCTTTCGTGTTGCCCGGCAGGACCCGCCGGCACAGCAGAACTCTTCAAGGCGCGTGGCACCTTGGCTTAGACGTCCTGGCTGGCTCTGGCCCGGGGCATGAACGGGACCAGCGGTGGAGCCCTGTGTCTGGGGAGGCCCCTGTGCAGCTCCCAGACCACAAGTGCACGCTGAGAACTGGACAAGTGGCGTCTTGTCTACGCTCGCTGCCGCCCAGAGACCCAGCTAGCTGCAGGTGATGACCTGGGGTCGGCCCCCCTCGGGCAGCCCGGACGGAGTGAGGGGGCAGAGGTCACGTGGAAGTCTCGGGCTGCAGCAGCCCCAGCAGGGAGGCTCATGTTAGGCACCCACCTTTCTGCCAAGCCAGGCACAGGTGACTTAGCCCAGGTGTGTACTCTCCATCCCTGCTCCTACCGGAGCCGCACTGCGTCTCCTCCTCAGAGACCCCGGGCCTCCCCTGTGCTCCGATGGTTTTGTATGGGAGGCCCCAGCAGTAAGCATAGGGAGAACGCCCTCTGCAAAGCGGGATGGGGTCACGGTAATCTGGAATGTTCACACATTTAAATGGCTTCGCCATTTAAAACACGCTCTCCCGTGTGTCTTGTCACTTCCTTCTCTCCACAACCCCGTGTGGGAAACACAGCCCCAGTGCTGCTTCTGAGAGCACAGATGGGGTAATGTCAGGTCTCCCCGAAGCCCGGCTGCCAGCGGCTGTGGGGTTTCGCTTTCTTCCTGCACAGCCACCTTCTCCGAGCACCTACCCCCACACCTAAGGCGGACAGGAGGAACGCGTGGCGGACACCGGCGGTGCGCTAACTTGCTTGGAACCAGGGTCTCTACGTGCTCGGGGCTCCGTGATCACTGTGCACATCAGTCTCCCTCCGCAAGACAAGACGGGCCAAGGGGAAGCTATGGGGGGGGGGCGGGGGGAGGGAAGGAAGAGAAGCAAGAACAACGAACACCTGTTTCGCGGCACCTACATCACTGCACCAGAAACCACACAATTTAAAATAATAAGAGAGGGCGCCTGGGCGGCTCAGTGGGTTGAGCATCCAACTCTTATTAATCTCAGCTCAAGTCTTGATCTCAGGGTCGTGAGTTCAAGCCCCGCGCTGGGCTCCGCACTGGGTGTGGCGCCTACTTAAAAACAATAAATAAAATGAAAAAAAAATAATTAGAAAACTTCAAGGATTCTTTGAGGGATCTTCAGCTTGGATTAAATCAGCGACGCTCAACTGGGAAGGTGTGTACCCCGTAAGGGAATAAGAATCTTGAGAGTGAGGAGAATTGCTCACCTAAGCATACTCAAGGTTATAGTATTATCCATATTTGACAAATGGGAACACAAATTTGGTTTTTGTATTATAACCTTCAAGGAAGTTTGGACCAAATCTTAGCTGATGCAAATATGCAGCAAATTCAGTGATTCCCAAGAATTTTTAGAAGAGGAGGATATAAGGGTACGGTTTTCACGTTTATCAAAAGGGACATGCATGAGCTTTTATGGATGCAAGAGAGAGAAAGGCCGTTCATTCCCGGGCTGTGGAGTGTCGGCACGTCTCCCACCACCAGGGGGCGACAGCATGCCCTGTGGGTCCGACTCCTAGGGCTGGGATAATTTGCCTGTGGAAACGGTCCCTTCTGTGCACCATGCCAAGGATGCCAGGTGGTTTACCACTGTGCCCACTAAAATGAAAGCAATTTTGGAGAAAACAAAAGAATCCAAAACCCCGAAGGGAACTTCAGTTGGAGAAAAGATGCTACCACACATCCTGGCAACACCGACCCCATCCCTATTTGCCCACAGAAGCCAGGTCCTGGCACTACCTCCCCTCTTGGCAACCACATCCCTCAGGGCAATGCTTTCCAGACATTCCCTGGTGAAAACATTTTCTTTTGCGTGTTTGTGCCAAAGCATCATTTAAAAAAACAAACATACAAATGAGTCCTATTTTGATTATTAGATTCAACAAACATAAAATAACATTTCAACAGATGCATCTTTACATGTATTGTGATACATGTATTGTAATAAATTATTACATGTATTACTATTATGATTACAATAAATATAATTTCAATAATCAGAACGGACATGACAGAGAAAAAGAAAACGAATCTCTACACACACGCACATTGTTTGTTGGAAGTTTGTTTATAGGCATTGAACATGGGCGATCACTGTTCTGTTTGTAATGTTCTGTACTTCCTCAGTTGGGAGTAAACAGAAGTTATGAGTGACACAGTGATTACCCACAGTAAAGGCCTATAAACTTTGGAACACAGTCTCCCTCTGGAGTTAAAGTTTGCTCTTTCTTGGTAATGTTTACACTAATCTGACAATAGTTCTCCTGGCAGGGAATACTTGGATCTAAACTATTCTGCACTTTGTTTCAAGACACTGATAAAAAAAAAAAAAAGTCTCACAGGGATATCTACAGGAATGAAAGAAGTATCAAAAATGAGCAACGCTTTCAACAAACAGAAACTTCTCTTTAGTGTTTGTACAAAACAAAGACAGATACTCCGTATTTTTAGATGCCTTCAACCCTTCCTCGGTTCCAGTAAGTAATGGTTTAATTTGAATTATCTTTCCAAGAAATAAACACATTCTGGACCTGTATTTCCTATGCACAGGTCTTATTTGAAGGGATTTAAAATTGGAATGATCTACCTACCCCATAGGCTATTTGGTGATAACTTTTTGCTGCTGTGAAGTTAATTCATGAAAGACATCATAAGCACCCGTAGAAGCCTGTTCTTCCAGGTGTTTGAATTTTAATTTTTGCCCTTTATTCTCATTGCCTGAAAGTATGGTTTTTAGATTTATTTATCTATTTATTTATTTATCTATTTATTTATTTATTTATTTATTTGCGAGAGAGAGAGAGAGAGAGAGAGAGAGAGCACGAGCAGCAGGGAGGGGCAGAGGGAGAGGGAGAAGCAGGCTCTCCACAGAGCAGGGAGCCCGACGTGAGGCTTGATCCCAGGAGACCCCAAGATCATGCCCTGAGCCACCCAGGTACCCCATTGCCTGAAAGTATTAAGATCATTAAAAGCACTGCCTTCCCTGTGCAGAAGCTTGTTATTTTGGGGTAGGCCCAATAGCTTATTTTTGCTTTTGTTTCCCTTGCCTCTGGAGACATATTCAGAAAAATGTTGCTACAGCTGATGTCAGAGAAATCACTGCCCACATTCTCTTCTAGGATTTTTATGTTTTCAGGTCTCACATTCAGGTCTTTAATTCATTTTGAGTTTATTTTTGTGCATGGTGTAAGAAAGTGGTCCAGTTTCATTCTTTTGCATGTAGCTGACCAGTTTTCCCAACACCATTTCTTGAAGAGACTGGCTTTTTCCCATTGGATATTCTTTCCTACTTTGCTGAAGATTAAGGAAACAATCAACAAAACTAAAAGGCGACCTAATGAATGGAGGAAGATATTTGCAAGTGACATAAAGGGTTAGTATCCAAAATGTATAAAGAACTTATACAACTCAGCCCCCCAAAACCAAATAATCCAATTTAAAAATGGGAAAAAGTCAGGAACAGACATTTCTCCAAAGAAGACATCCAGATGGCCAACAGACACATGAAAAGATGCTCAGCATCACTGATCATCAGGGAAATGCAAATCAAAACCACAATGAGACATCACCTCATACGTGTCAGAATGACTAAAACCAAAACACAAAAAACAACATGTGGAGAAAGAACCCTCTTGCACTGTTGGTGGGAATGCAAATTGATACGACCGCTGTGGAAAACAGTATGGATGGTCTTCAAAAAGTTAAAAATAGAACTATCCTATGATCCAGCAATTGCACCACTGAGTATTTTCCCAAACAATACAAAACACTAATTCAAAGGGATATATGCACTCCTATATTTATAGCAGCATTATTTACAATAGTCAAATTATGGAAGCCACCCAAGTGTCCATCGATAGATGAATAAATAAAGAAGATGTGGTATATATACAACAGAATTTTACTCAGCCATAAAAAGGAATGAAATCTTACCATTTGCAACAAGATGGATGGAGCTGGAGGGTATAATGCTGAGAGCAATAAGCCAGTCAGAAAAAGACAAATACCTTATGATTTCCTTCATATGTGGAATTTAAGAAACAAATGAGCAAGGGGAAAAGAGAGAGAGAGAGAGAGAGAGAGAGACAAACCAAGAAATGGACCCCCAAAATACAGAGAACAAACTGATGCTTACCAGAGGGGAGAGGGCTGGGGGGATGGGGATGGGGATTAAGGAGTGCACCCGCTGTGATGAGCACCAGGTGTTGCATAGAATCGTTGAATCACTATATTGTACCCCTGAAACTAATATAACACTCTATGTTAACTGTACTGGGATTAAAAAACAAAGAACAGTGCCTATATCAGGCAAATAACCAATTCTGGCTGATCAATCAGCAGTTTAGGAATAATGTGACTAAATTTGTTTTTTAGCTTACAGAAAATTTAAGTGTTCCATTGGTTCAATGTTTTTGACAGATCTTTTCCTCTTCAAAACTATAATTTTTGTGCAGTTGTTTATGACCACCTTTGAGATTCTCAAATTTTAAAGACAATAATCTCAAATTTACCACACAGGACTTTACATGACTGCATCCCTAGGGAAATAGTGTAAACTGTCCTGAAAGGGGGGGGGGGTACTATATCCCCTTCCATCTAGGAAGAGCTAGAGATTTCTGCTACTTTGGAGAGGACATGTTACATCTCAGAAATCTGAAGGGAAAACTATGGCACTCTACCAATAAAAGAAAAAGATAGTTTCATAGAATTCAAGAAAAAGGACATTATTAACTCTGAAAAGTGATGTCAAGTTGACCTTCTTCTCTGATTGGTCTAATATGAGGACCATATACATAAAAAAACATATATGTGATTCCAGAGCACAAGGCAGATTTTTTTCATTAAATAACATTTCTTAGAAGCTTCCAGGTCCCTTGTTTTGCTTTGTTTTTCCCTTCTGTAGCAAGAAAAGTTTGAACCATAATTATTATTTTGCTTTTCAATCACCCTGCATGAAATCCATCAGATACAGTTTAGTTTGTTTTTGTTTTGTTATGTTTTTGTTTTTATTGGGGGGGTTGGCTAAGCAAGGAGATTTATTTTTTTGAAGATCCAGAAGAGAGTCAGAACAAGGTCTGTGTTCTGAGAATGTACCTGGGATCTGTTTTAATCAGATGTGATGAGACATGCAGACAGGATATGATTGTCATGAAGGAGTGAGCTCCTTCTCACGGCTCCCAAGAGACAGGAGGCACAGAGTGCCATGTGGAGCCATCTGGGGAGGCACCAGGGTTAGTAAGGAGGGGGGGAGGGCAGAGCATGGCCCAGAACCTTTATTGGGGTTCTCACGGGAAAAAAGAAAGGGTGCAGCACAGGGAACCTGAGTGAGCCTAAGATTGGATGGTTGACTGATTTAGGTGGGTTCTGGGCATTAGAACTGATAACTGGCTGCCTAGTGCATGGCCTCCACTCATTGAGAGCGGAGGGACTACTTGATAAAGAGATGATTAGGTATGTGGGCTCTGGATGGGTTGGTTTGTATGTGAATGGTATACCCTCAGGGCCCTGTTTGCTCACTTTAGGACTTAGCTAGCCCTGGGAGGGCAGTCTCTCCAGGATCAAGGCCTCATATGCCGGATCATCAAGAATACAGAAAGTAAGAAAATATAGTTAATAGATTCTCAGTAGTAACACTTCCTCAGCCCAAATGCTTCCAGTGGGGGCCGCAGAGGAAGCTTCATTACCTTTCCATCCTGTGTCATTCTGTTAAATCTGGGGCACTAAAAAGGTGACACCAGGCTTTACTGACAGATTCATGTGTCTTCTCCATCATTCCCCCAATGTTTGCTGAGCCCTGTGATGGGCAAGGCCAATGCGGTCTCCTGAGGAAGAGAAGCTAACCCCTGCCTCCCGAGAGCTTCTGAGAGCTTTCTCAGGGTGGCCAACAGGAATTTCTGCAGCTCCCAAATTCCCTGGCAAGTGCTTACAAGGAGGATGGGCATGTTGAACCGAGAGGTCCCTTCAAGGGACACTGAGCCAAATTCTGAAGGATGTGGAGTTAGGTTGGGGGTGCGCTTTGCACGCAGGGTCAGGGGCTGTGGGCAGGGGTGGAAGGCGGGGTGTGTGAGATCACCTGTCGTGGTTCCCAAAGTCAGGAATACTCTCCCTGCCCAGATGGAGTGAATAGGGATGTCTTGTCAGGGACTGGGGTGCTGAGCTGAAACCCTTACTTCCCCATTTTGTCGACCGCAATCAAAAACACTGTCTTTTATTCTCACAGACAAAAAAAAAGTGTATCAGGGTCTGTCATGTACCAGGGACTGCCTTAGCCGGTGATGCTACACCGATGAGCAAAAAGGCCAAGGTCCCCGCCCTTTGGGAGCTTACGTTTCGGTGGGAAAGAGAAACAATCAGCAAAGCAAGAAGCGTCTGCCGAGTGAGACACACATTCAGGGGGAGAAATGAACAGTTAGCAGTTCAACAAGGAAAAGTCTAATAGAAACAAACATAAAATTGAATGTGAGGTAGACGCAAGCTGCCAAAAACAACAAAGCAGGTCAAGGGAACAGAGCGAGGAGGATGAGTAATCCCTGGAGTTCAAGGTGTGATGCGAGGAGACAGGCCGGGCTGTAAGCCCTGGGGCGATGTACCAGTTCCAGGCGGTCAGGAAAGCTGCGCCCTGGCCTGAGTGCCCAGGGGCCAGGGCAGACCAGTACCACGGGAGTCAAGTGCGTGCAGACGGGGACAGCCTTGGCGTACCCCAGGAAGAAAGGGCAGGCTAGGAGACAAGATCCAAGACAAAGGGCAGGGCCTGAGCATGTACCATCTTGAAGGCCATAAACTGTTTTTCTAGGCATCAGGAAAAGTCATAGGTGAGTCATAAACAGGGAAATTGCATGATCTGATTTGCATCCTGGAAAAATCACTTTGGTTGCTGGCTGGAAACGGGGTTGAAGAGAGAAAGGAGGGGAGTAGGGTGACTAGTTAGGAGGCTGCTGCAGACCAGGTAGACAAGGACACCTGCACTCAGACCCCTCCCCAGAGAAAGGAAGACAGAGTCTACTGTGTGGGGGAATCACAGCCATGATGCCACACACCAGCAAGCAGCAGGGCCCAGTTCAGAAATCCCATTCTAGAATTTTCTGTTTACACCATCCCTTCCAAAACTTCCTCTCTCCAGCCTTTACCCTAGGGTGAGTAGGTAAAAGTCGGTGGTCCATACCTGGTGGCTTATGTTCAGTGGCCTGTGTTGGGTGGCCCATGTTTGTGGCACGTGTCCAGTGGTCCACATCTGGTGGCTCGTGTTCAGCAGCGTTTGTGTGATGGACCATGTTCAGTGTCCCATGTTCAGAGCCCCATGCTTGGTGGTCTTTTTTCAGCAGCCTATGGTCGGCAGTCCACATTTGGTGGTCCACACTCAGTAGCCCGTGTTCACTGGTCTGCTTCAGTGGTCCATGTTCAGTGGCTCACGTGTCACCCTTAGAAGTGAGCTGAGAGTCAGAGGCGTTGCCGGGATGTACTCTGATAAAAGGACAGATGTGGGTGCCTGGGTGGCTCAGTTGGTTGGGCGACTGCCTTCAGCTCAGGTCATGATCCCTGAGTCCCGGGATCGAGTTCCGCATCGGGCTCCCTGCTCAGCGGGGAGTCTGCTTCTCCCTCTGACCTTCTTCCCTCTTATGCTCTCTCTCTACCATTCTCACTCTCAATAAATAAATAAAAATCTTAAAAAAAAAAAAAGGACAGATGCAAGGATAGAGTTGGACAGGGCTCACTAGAGTTCGTCTTCTCAAAAATTTTGAAGTCATTCCAAAGTCAGCGTGTACAGAGCTCCGGTCAAGTGGTGTGATAAGCAGTAACAAAACAGCAGGCTCATGAACTTTGTTTTTAATCAATTAGTTTTATTAAGGGGTTTTTTAAGAAATCAGTCTTTAAAACTATGTTCCCAGAAGTCTTTCTGGTGGAGAGAGATAAAGTCGAAGTTGTTTTTCTTTTTTTAAGATTTTATTTATTTATTTGAGAGAGAGAGAAAGAGCAGAGGGAAGAGGCAGATGGAGAGGGAGAAGCAGGCTCCCTGCTGAGCTGGGAGCCCATTGCAGGACTCAATCCCAGGAGCCTGGGATCATGACCTGAGCCGAAGGCAGATGCTTAACCAACTGAGACACCCAGGTGTCCCTAAAGTTGAAGCTTTTAACAGGGGTCATATTTAAACATAGGTTTCTATACAACTCTTTCTCTATTTTTAAAAAGTTAACCCACTGTCCAAAAATAATAGTAAAATGTGTACATATCACAGTATTGTAATACTGCCGATAGGTTATGGGCATCATAATGATATTTTTAAGCCGGTTGCTCCTCAGATTCCTGTTCATTTTTTAGTAAAATGTTTTTTGGCTGTTCAGCTGTCAAAGTTTGTAAGCACCTTAAGAAATCATCTTGACCATTTGCAATGACGTGGGTGGACCTAGAGGGTATTATGCTAAGTGAAATAAGTCAGTCAGAAAAAGACAAATACTATATGATTTCCCTCATATGTGGAATTTAAGAAACAAAACAGATGAACACGGGGAAGGGAAGGAAAAATAAAATGAGATGAAAATTGAGAGGGAGGCAAACCATAAGCAACACTGAACTCTAGGAAACAAATAGGGTTGCTGGACGGGAGGTGGCTGGGGGGATGGGGTAACTGGGTGATGGACATTAAGGAGGGCATGTGACATAATGAGCACTGGGTGTTATATGCAACTGATGAATCACTGAAACTAACTAACTAACTAACTAAATAAATAAATAAATGAAATCGTTTTGACCTAACTAGATATTCTCCCAGAGGCAGAAGCAGGAATTCAACAGTATAGCTTGTTTTACCATTAGCTGCATGTATGTCCAACGTCCTAACGATTTTACTGATCTAGGACCCGGTACCTAGGAGTTTTTAGTAAACAATCATGAATCAATTGACTTGACCAAAGTGCTAGGGTGTGTTTACAGCAGAATTACAGCACCAAGACTGGAGACTCTCAGCTCCACACCTCATGACCTTGACATAGCCTTTCAGGCACTGAGGAAGTTCGAAGCCGGCTGGCAAGCCCTTTCTGTGCTGAAGGTGGAAGAGGCAAGAGAGCTGTTTCTGAAATGATACTCCTATTCACTGGATCACTGGTACTCTGCAGATATCTCTCACGTATGCCAGGGGAATTTAGAAAACATTATTTCAAATTCTACCAGAATTATTTAAATAATAGCAGTCCTGACAATTTTATTTCTACCTCTCATGAGTTTCAATTGGTTTTTACTTGGTGCTGTTTGCACCATGTGTTTTGAAATTAAATGCGAAAATATATTCACAGCATCCAGAACACGAGTGGCCCCTGATACCCCTCTTCTCTTCCCCGTGGCTCTCCCTTCACAGTAACTTCTAGTGGTGGGTGGGGGCTTCACTCTCCACCACTCCCTTAGGAGAGCCTATCATAGAGCCCAGTACCTTTGGGATTTGGCCATTTGCAAATTCTGGAAAGATGTGCAGGGTGTATGCCAGGTATGGGTAATGGAGATCTGCGAAGAAGCAGGTGTTTGGAGGCCCCCCATGCCCACAGGAAGGTGGATGACTGGGATGAGCATGGGCCATGGAATGAGTGGGGTCCAGCTGTACAGATGTCTCAATCCAGCTGTGGATCAGGAAGCCTGTTTGTTTGACAGCGAAGCTGCATACTTACCTTCAGCCATGAGCATTCAGTCCTTTACTGGACACCGATCATGTAAAAAACGCCCAAAGGGTGAAACTCCCAGTTACAAGGTGAATAAGTTCTGGAGATCTAATGCGCGCTGTGGTGACTGAGCTGAAATTTGCTAAGAGCTGAAATTTGCTAAGAGCTGAAATTTGCTAAGAGGGTAGGTCTTAAATGTTCTCACCACACACACAAAAGGTATCTATGTTAGGTGAAGGAGATGTATTCATTAACTTGATTGTGGTGATCACTTCACAAGGGCACAAGCTCCCGGAAGGCACCTGTTCCAGGCCCCGCCTCTCCTGCCTTCTAGCTCGGAAGCCAGGCTTTGCACTCAGCACCCCGTGGGTGGAGCACTGGGGCCTGTGGGTGCGGTGAGCGGAGGGTGGAGCAAAGCGGGGGGAGAGAGGAAATGCCAGCCGGCTGACCTGTGTGCACGGTGCATGCGTGCGTGCATGTGTGTTCCCCTGCGTGCGTGTGTGGGGTGCACGTGTGCGCATGTGCATGACGCTGGTGCCTAGTGATCGAGCAAGCCCTTCCGCCCGGCCCTCACAGAGCTCTCCAGGTTTCAGCTAAAATGCTTCCTCCTCAGGGACGCCTTCCCTGGCCAGTCCTCTAAACACTCCTCCTTCATCCTCTGATGCTGCTTAATTTTTATCACACATTGATATCCTTGCTTGCACATCACACACACACACACGCAGTAGTTTGTGTTTGATGTCTGAGGTTACTCTCAAACACTAAAATAAAACTTCTAAGAGACAAGGGACCCTGGTTGTCCTTGAATCCATCTGAATTCAATCAGAAAGACAGCAGGGAATTCGCTTGAGCTTATACCCATAGGAAGGAGCTGGTGGACTGTCCTCCATAAGGCTGCAGCCCAGGACCCCAGAAACGTCCCTCACTACCGTAGCCTGAGCTGTAGAGGGCGACAAGGCCACACACGCTCACGGGGAGCCTGAGAAAACTCGGTCTCCCTCCGTGTCACTAACACCTCACAGGAGTTCCCCACAGTGGCAAAGCCAGATTCAGGCCACCTCTGAAGGGGCCACAGACAGCCCAGCCCCTGCAGCTCACCGCTGATGCCCCAGCCAAAGAGGGTCTGAGACACACACAGGGTGACCCATGATACCTTTGAATGAAGGGGACAACTAATGAGGAACCAGTGATATTCAGACTGATTAAAATGCACCCGGGAGGGGGTGCACCTGGGTGGCTCAGTAGGTGAAGCATCTGCCTTCGGCTCAGGTCATGATCCCAGGGTCCTGGGATCGAGTCCCGCATCGGCTCCCTGCTCCGCGGGGAGCCTGCTTCTCCCTCTCCCTCTGTCTGCCGCTCCCCCTGCTTGAGCTCTCTCACTCTGTGTCAAATAAAGAAATAAAATATTTGAAAAAATAATAATAAAATGCACCAGAAAATTACAAGAATATGATTTCCAACAACTAAAAATTGTGTTTGGCTGCTTACGAGTAATATAGGGCATATTTGTTTAAGCGGAAAAGCTCACTGTTAACAGAGGCTGCACCAATTTCTAGCAGCACAGAATGTCTCAGGGTATGTAACTCATCGTCGAGTTGATTTGTGAAGCCCAGTTGTTGCTCATAACTTGGGAACAAGAGCAAGAACATGCCCTTCACCTCCTGTAGCCCTTGCCTCACTGGTTGGTGGGCAGACCTGTTTCCGGGCCCAGCCACCTGCAGGCGGGGCTGCTCAGGGACAGGGGCAGACGGGCATGTCTAGGACACAGCACCGGGTGCAGCCAGCACCAGGCAGTGGCTTGGCAATGGCTCAGTGAGTAAAAAGAAAGAAATCTGCGTGTGGTCCCCTCCTCTGCTAGTCACCCTTGATAAGATCAAGCCCACAACATACGCAGCTGTTTCCACTGATGGTGCAATGCATACAGCCTCCTGGAAGCAGGGCACGCCACGGCTCAGACTGCAGGTGAAGTGGTCATAGCACACAGTTGGAACAGGATAATAACTTTACTCCTCAGAGCAGGGGTTCTCAGCCGGAGCGATCTGCCCGCTGGAAGACATCTGACAATTCTGGGGACATTTTTGACTGTCACAATGGAGGGTGCCCCTGGCATCTAACAGGGGATGTTGCCCAATGTCCTGTTACACACAGGACAGCCCCAAGAGAGAATTATCCAGTCGAAAATGTCCATCATGCTGAGGGTACGAGACGCTGCCTTAAAGCAAAGGGTTCAAGCCCGAGACCTGAGCCCAAGACCCACTTTTGGACATGTTCCTCTCTGCTCCCCTCAGCTGGTGGCACCCACACAGGTGTGGTCTGGCCACAGAGCATGGGCCCGGCCCTGTTGGAGGGGAGAAGGTCAGGGGTACGAGCACGGCGCGGGAAGTGGGGTTGAGCCAGTCTGTCCAGCTTTTTCTGGAACCACAAACTCTGAGGGCGACAAGGAAACTTGTCACTCTCAGACTGGAGAAAAGTCCCAGCCGACTCTGTCCGCCTTCATCTGGAAGAAAGAAGCCTACACTTCTTCCGGGCGGGGCAGCAACCCGGCTCCCCATGCAGCCGGCTGTCCCTCCAGACCCACCCGTGGGCTTTCTGCAGCTCGAGTCTGAAAATGGATTTGAAATCCCTCTGAACGTGGCCGTGGGCTATACAAGGCATGGCGACCTGCCAGACTTTTTGGTTGCTCGCAAAACCCTCCCAGAGCCAGGGACACCGTCCCCTGCTGTGGCCGCCGTGGCTTGTTGCGGGGGCTGAGGTCGGGGCAGGGACTGGGGGAGCTGATGATGCTCCTTTCTCGGGGGTCAGAAGGAGAGCTTGAGGGGTCATGGGAAAGGCTGTGCAAAATGTAGATCTGAATTGTTGAATGGGGACAGCCACTGGACCGCCACCGCGGTCCACCGACCAGAAACTCTCCATGAAATGTGTCCAGTGACAAACACAACTCACTGAATAAAGTGAAGCATGAGCATGTTTGCATGAAGAAAGAGGAAAAAGAAACTCAATGTGTTACATATGTGGTACACACCACATATGTAAATACAGAGAATAAAACCCCAGAGCCTAAAGAGCAAATCACCAAATGTGAACAGTATTTACCTCCAGGAAAGAGAAGGGGGCTTGGAGGGGCAGGTCGTAAACAAATCTTATGGGTACGCATTCTGTACACTTCCATTCTGTCTGATTATTTTATAAGCAGAGCATCATGTATTATTCTAAAATCTTTAAGGTTTAAAAAAAATAACTTTTTATAGGTGGGGCTCAGCTCTGTTTAACTACATATTCCCACTAGCAAATGCCACAATCACACACAAATGAAAAAAATCCACACATGGTATCTGCATTTGACATATAAGCATATTTGTGCACTGAGAATAAATACCCTTTATCCGAAGCCAAGAATGGGGTCAGACAACTTTCTGAAAGCCACTCCAACTCCAGTGCTCCGACCCTCTGAGCCCCCAGTGCCTTTAGCCCCCAAAGGAGGGCTCTCGATGGCCTAGAATAGAATGAATTCAGCCAACCTCAACTCAGGAGGGCCCAGTGGAGACCACACGCTGGACAGGTAACAAGAGTCCAAACTCCATTCAGGTGAGGTCCCCACATTCACGGAAGGTGAGGAGGCCAGATACCTACACAAAGAATGAAACCCATAAGACCCACCAGCACTGAGTGCCAGGCACTGTTCTAATTCTATCAAAACATTGATTTCTTGCAATAATCCAAGGCAGTGGGTACTGTTACTGCCACCATTTTACAGATGGGGAAACCGAGGCATGGAACATAACTTGGCCGAGGCCACCCAGTTCCTTTGGGAGGGTAGCAGGAGTTGGACCTCCCGAGTCTGCAGGCTCACCATGCTGTGCTGTGGGGGCTGGTCCGGGAAGCGAGGCGGGAGGAGCGAAGGTTACTGTGAGGCATAAAGTCACTGGGAAGGAGGTGATCCGTTCCAGAGTGCAGACTCAAAATGCAGAGGAGGTAAAGCACCTTAGAAATCAAATGACCCAAACTCACCTCTCTATAAGCAAGACACCAAGGCATAGGAAGGGACCCGATATGATTCTGGTGGGGCCCTGGTTGGGGAATTCAGCTTGGTTTTTTGGAAAATGGCAGTAAGTGCCCAGCAGCACCTGCCTGTGGAGACAATACGGTTTGCCATGATTGGACAGCCGGACTTGGAGTCAGGGTGCTGTCACTGCACGAGGGCGAGGGTTCCTGAGGCGCAGGGACCCAGCATTCAGCCTTCAGCACTCAGCACGAGCCTGGCCTTTTGCAGCTCCACAAACAAGGAAGCAGCTTTGTGTGGGGGTGGGCTGGGGTCTGGGGGGGCGGGTAGGGCACCCTCTTTCTCCTGCTAAGAGAGCAACTGTTCCCTTACCATTCTCAACACTTCACTCTCAACCCGGTTAAAACCTACAACTTGCTTTGGTTCTGAACACTTGGCGAGGAGGTTGGAGTTTTGAAGTCCACAGACGCAGGAGGAGACGATGGCAGGGACAGAGTGCAAGACGCCCTGCCTCCCGTGGGTCTGGGTGCCCAGTTCAGGGGGTTTGCCTGCCCGCAAGCCAGCCTCCCCGCAGGGTGAGTTCCTCGGGCGGGGACCAAACTCTGCCTCCACGTTGCCCACCTGGTGGGAATTCCAGAAGCCACATATCCTGCACAAAGATCATTCCTTCTCATCCTTGGATTCTTTCTTCCCTCCCCACTATTCCTGGGTGCCTCTTCCCCACTTGCCATGTCCTGATCTGCATATATCTTGACTATTTCTTCCTATCCTTTAGGAATCACTGGACCAGAGACCAGAAGACTCAGCAGCCATCCAACCCAGAAACTATGAAGTCCCAGGTAAGTCAGCTTAACATGGTTGAACCTGTTTCCTCATCTAGAAAATGGGAACATGGGGATAATGGATCTAGCATACTCATCTCAAGGGGCTGAGGTGATGGCTGAACAGTGCGGGTCTGGCCGTGCGTTAGAAGCTTTCTGAACCATGCAGACGGAGTGGGCCAGGATGACCGCTGGCTGGTACGGGGCCTCCAGAAGAAACAGGTGGCTACTTAATGGGATGTTTTTCCCACGCTAAAGTCAGTGAAACACCTTATTCTCTGTGGTAACACTACACCTAGCATAAGAGTCATGCAGACTCTAAAGATCAGTGACCGCGTAGATGCATGCAGGAGCAAACCTGAAACCAGTTAAGGATGGAGGCATTTCCAACCAACAAGCCGCCCCTGAGCTTTTATTATGGGCCAACTATTGTCATGTGCTTAGCTTGCCTGAAACTCAAAGGCTAACTGTTCTAATACGAAGAATAAATAGGCAAACAACTTTAATTCAAGGCACAGAAATAGCAGTACCCTGATGAGAGACTTACGAAGTTCAACAAAGATCCACGGGGAGGAAGATGTTACAGCTGTTGGGAGGTCAAGAAAGGTTCACGAGCCTTTAAGGATGCACAGAATTTCAGCCAGTGTCACTAGGAAAGGGTCTCCCCAGCCCAGGAAGTAATGCAAAGGTATGACCCGCAGGAGAAGCAGGGTGGTGGGGGGGTGCGGGGAGAAGTGATGCCCCAGTGGAGACACAGTGGGGAGCACAGGCGAGAAAAGAAAAGAGAATCTAGGGAAAGTTGCTGAGATCCAAAGAACGGATGTCTCCAAACATCCACTAAGGATTTCAGATTTTCTCTTCAGATAGGAAAGAGTGTTTGGGGTTCTTTCAGGCACTGGCCTGCTCAATGGACTCCTTTTGCAGTGGGAGCAGGCAGTCAATTATGATTTAAATTCATGATTCCTCGCTCAAACTTGACTCACTGCTGCCCGGTACAAACACGCTCTCTCCCACTCGAGCAGGTCATTGGCCTCCGAAACCTATGCATCAGGGTCTACCCCATGGGATTGACAGTACCTGGACCGTATCATTGTTTGGGGAATTAATGGGACAATAGCTGTGTGAGTTCTTGGCTTGGAGACACATCTTTTTGCCCAAGGGATCACCGCAACCCTCTCTGTTAGGGACTGCTTTGCAAAAACAAACACACCTGCAATGAGGAAATGCGTTCCAGAATTCTCTCCCTGAAGAAGATTCTACCTGACAGAGTAGGGACTCCCGAGGTCGGAAGCAGCGGCTGGCTGAGGTCGCACAGCCAGTCTCCCACAGACCTGAGACTGGAACCCAGCCTCCTCCTTCCCGTCACTGTCTCCCAGAAATCAAACCCCAGACGGTGACCGGAAGTCCCTGAGATATTTTTCTGCAGACGAAGATGCTGGCCCTCCATGTTCATTCTGGTCTCCCGTCCCCCCGAGTCCAGAGGACAAGTGTTGAGGATATGTGACAGCCCCTCAAGATCCCCATTGTTCTTGGCCTGCCGGGAGAGCAGGGAGCCAGGTGCAAGGTCAAGGAAGTCACCTGTGCTGACAGGACTTTGCCTCAACTCCAGCGGCAGCTCTAGCCTTTCAACATACCGTGCCTGAACGCACAACTAATTGACCAAGGACACGGAGCTGGTAACAACCCATTATCTCCATTTCTCCATCACCCCTTGCCTGGTGTGCCTCCCACACTCCGTATCTGTTGCCTTCACGTAACTAAGTCACTCCCAGGTTGCTGGAAGCGACAGACGCTCTTTCAGTCTTCACCTTACTAAACACCTTCCTCCTGAAAGCCCTTCTTCTTCCCTTGGCTTTCATGACACCACACTCCTCTGGGTTTGTCCCCTCTGAATGTTCTCTCTTGTTGTTTTAGGTGGGCTGATCCAACTCTACTAGACCGTAGACATGGAAGTCGCTCAAGGATCTTTTCTGGGACCTCCCTGCTTTCTCTCTGCACCCTCGCTCTGGGGCATGACATGCACCCCTCTGGCCTCGATGATTGCTGCAGGGCTGATGGCTGTCCCCTCTGAGCCTCCAGCTTACCCCTAAGCTCCAGATTGAGAAACCCCTGCTTGGATGGCCCCCATACTTCTCAAACTGCACAGATCCAAGGCTCAAATCTTCATCTGTATCTTGTCCTCGCAAATGGCAGCCCCATCCACCGGGGATAATACTTACCTGACTCTCTTTCCCTGGCTCCCCACACCCACACAAACGTTTTGATTCCTCCTCACAAGTAGCTCTTAAACCTTCCGTTTCTTACCATCCTCACCAGCATCTAGTCCTCTTAGGCTGGATTCATACAACCTTCTCCTAACTGGGAGACCTACTCCCACCTGCTTCCAAATCAGCCTCCGCAGAGCAACCAGGTGGATCTTTGCCAAACATATATGGAACCACGTTACTTTCTGTCTGAAAACCTTTCAATAGGTGTCCATCCACAGGTGAACAGATAAATAAAATGTGGTCTATACTTAAAATGGAATATTATTTGGCCTTAAAAAGGAAGGACGGGGCGGCTGGGTGGCTCGGTTGGTTAAGCAACTGCCTTCGGCTCAGGTCATGATCCTGGAGTCCTGGGATCGAGTCCCGCATCGGGCTCCCTGCTCAGCAGGGAGTCTGCTTCTCCCTCTGACCCTCTTCCCTCTCGTGCTCTCTCTCTATCTCTCATTCTCTCTCTCAAATAAATAAAATCTTTAAAAAAATAAAAGGAAGGACGTTCTGACACATGCTACAACATGTGTGAACCTTGACCACATTATATGAAGTGAGGTAAGCCAGTCGCATCAGAACCAACACCGCATGATTCCTTCTACGAGAGGCTTCTGGAGTAGTCAGACTCATAGAAGCAGGAGGTAGAATGGAGCTTGCCACGGGCTGGCAGGGAAGGAGGATGGGTGTTATTGTTTCACTTCAGTTTGGGTAGATGAAATGTTCTGGAAATGGACAGCGGTGATGGTTGTTCAATAATGTGCATGTATTTAATACCACACTGCACCCTTAAAAATGGTCAAAAGGGCAAATTTTATGTTGTGTATATTTTACCACAATATATATTTATTAAAAAATTTTTTCGGGGGTGCCTGGGTGGCTCAGTTGGTTAAGCGACTGCCTTCGGCTCAGGTCATGATCCTGGAGTCCCGGGATAGAGTCCCACATCGGGCTCCCTGCTCGGCGGGGAGTCTGCTTCTCCCTCTGACCCTCTTCCCTCTCGTGCTCTCTATCTCTCATTCTCTCTCACTCAAATAAATAAATAAAATCTTAAAAAAAAATTTTTTTTTCGGGGCGCCTGGGTGGCTCAGTTAAGCGTCTGCCTTAGGCTCAGGTCATGATCCCAGGGCCCGCGTGGGGCTCCCTGCTCAGCGGAGATTCTCCTTCTTCTCCTTCTCCCTCTGCCTACCATTCCCCCTGCTTGTGTGTTCTCTCTCTCTCTCTCTCTCATGAATAAATACATTCTTTTTAAAAAATTAAAAAGTTTTTTTTCAACAGCTTCCTGTTGTTTCCGGAGAAAGATCCACAGTTCCTAACGGTGCTCTGAGGCACGGAGACAGAGCCTCTCCACCCCGCCTGCTCTCCCTAGCCCCCACCCCTTGGTCTTTCAGCTGCATTTCTGCCGATTCCTTCTACGCAAAGCTTGTAAAGGGCTGTCTCCTCTGCCTTGAATGCTCTTAATCCACCTCTCCCTGCACCACTCCTTTTGCCTGGACTTCTGCTCATCATTTTCTTTCTTTCTTTCTTTCTTTCTTTCTTTCTTTCTTTCTTTCTTTCTTTCTTTCTTTCTTTCTTTCTTTCTTTCTTTCTTTCTTTCTTTTCTTTCTTTCTCTCTCTCTCTCTCTCTCTCTCTCTCTCCCTCCCTCCCTCCCTCCCTCCCTCCCTCCCTCCCTCCTTCCCTCCTTCTTTCCTTCTTTCCTTCTTTCCTTCTTTCCTTCTTTCCTTCTTTCCTTCTTTCCTTCTTTCCTTCTTTCCTTCTTTCTTTTTCTTTCTTTCTTTCTTTCTTTCTTTCTTTCTTTCTTTCTTTCTTTCTTTCTGAGAGAGTGAGAGGGAGAAGCAGACTTCCCGCTGAGCAGGGAGCCCGATGTGGGGCTTGGTCCCAGGACCCTGAGATCACGACCCGAGCCGTAGGCAGACGCTTAACCGACTAAGCCACCCACGCGCCCCAACTTCTGCTCATCTTTTAAGCCTCCACCTCAGATACCAAGCTCTGAAGGGACTAACCTCACACCCAGATGAGGTCAGGGACTCTTATCTTTACAAGTGCTATGGCACATGTTCCTTAATCAGAGGATTTAACATTGCAAAATTATTTAATATTTGTATGCCACACCCCGATCGAGAACTCCTACCTGTCTTGTCCATCTTTGCGTATGTGGAGCACAGCATCGACGAAAAAGCTTTCCATGTGTGTTTGTGGGGTAAATAAAGTAGTGTTGTGCCGATGGGATCCCAGAGTCAAACCCTTCCCTCTGCCTCGTGCTGCCTCCAGTAAATCCCTCAGACTGTGTGGGGTTGGAATGTAAAGCAACAGGGGAAGGAGGGGAGGGTCCACTCCCAACGCCCGATCAGAGCTAAGCCCTCTGTCCCTGCAGCTCCAGGAGGGGCTTCTAGGGCCATGATTCAATCCAGCCACAGCCATAACCACGTCCCCATGAAACTGTGAGCTCCCCGAGGACAGGAACCAGGTCCTTATCCATCTTTGCATCCCTCAAACATAGCCTGGTACCTCTCCTAAGGAAGATGCTTTTATTAATATTGGTTGAATAAATAAATAAATCCAAGAATAACCTGTCTCACCTACTTGAGCCTGCTTTTTCTGTGAAAAGAGAATTCTTCACCCCTCAAGGCTTACTTCATAAGGTTGCCATAAAAATGAAAATGAGATTAGGTGTTTCCTTAATTTTAAAATACCACAAATGTAAGATTCACATTTCTTTTTTTTTTTTAAGATTTTATTTATTTATTTGAGAGAGAGAGAGCTCACAAGCAAGGGGAGGGGCAGAAGGAGAGGGAGAAGCAGGCTCCCTGCCAAGCAGGGAGCTGACTCAGGACTCCGTCCCAGGACTCCGAGATCATGACCTGAGCTGAAGGCAGACGCTTAACTGAGCCACCCAGGCGCCCCAGATTCACATTTCTTTACCTACTTTTTTTCAGTGGAGGGGAGAGACCACATTAATTGTTATCATCATTATTTAGTGTACTTTATAATTTTATAGAATTTTTTACATTAAAATTATTATGATGAACTATAAGATTCACCCCAACTTCAAAAATGCTAACATGAAAGTGTGTGCATTGACAAATTAAAGAAATGCATTAAGATGGTGAGAACATAGAGCAAATGATTTGTGTTTACTGGGGGAGCATATTAAAAAGACAGATTCTAGACTACTACTGTTGGCAATTCTAATTCAGGGGCTGTTTTGTAGAGCTGTTCCAGGTGATTCCAATGGGCTGTCCAGTTTGGAAACTGGTTTCTAAAAAAACCCATATAATTCCCCCCATTCTTTTCTAGGGAGGAAACTAAGAATGGTAGAGAGCCTGTAATCTGCCCAAGGTCACACACGGCTATGCCTAAGCTCTGACTCAGGACTGGCTTCCCAGTGCTTTCCCCAGGGGCTTCCCACCAGACCATCCTGCCTCCTTCTGGCTCTGGCTCAGGCTTTCCCAGATCCTGATGACCCCAACAGTTCCCGACTCCAGACACCATCATCTATTTTCAAGAAGGAAAGTCCGTGCACAAATTACCCACGGGAAGAGCTGATCACAGCAGGGAACTGGTCTAGGGGATTTCTGTTGGGGAATGATCGTTCCACACACAAAACTGGTTTTACTTCCCTTAGGGTCTAGCAACCCTTTTACTCCACATACCAAAATACACTCCCCTTGGGTTTCTGCTTTCAATGGCCTCTGTTTTCAGCAATGTTAGCACTAAAAATCAACCCGGCAGGCATTCAGGAGTGGGTAGGTGTGGTTGGCCTTAGTGTGAAACAAAATTCAAGTCACCATAAATTAAGGATCTCAGAGAGCCCCGGGTATGCTCGGATTTGGAGCTTCTGGAAAGGAAGGCCACGTGCAAGGGTGAACAGAGACTGGCCGGACCTTCTGGACAGCATTGCTCCCCTAGCCTGGCCGGAGGGGCCAGATCCTGGGACCAGGATAGATGGAGACACGCCAGAGACACCTCCAATTGTCCCCACTGCACCGAAGCGTTAGGGCTTTGAAGACACGGTTCACTTTGAATTTCGTTTCTGTATCTGCGAAACGTCTGATTGTGTTGAGCTGGAATCCTTTGGTCCCTTTGTTTCTAACTCCCAGAAACCCTTTGTAGACAAAAGCTCCTTCGGCAGATGTATCTGGGCTGTTCTGGCGGAAGCAGGGCAAGGTCCAGAGCTCAGGTCTCGTTGGGACTCGGTAGAAGCCGCCATCCCCCCCCCCCCCCCCCCGCCGGCTCCATGGAACACAGCAACTCCTCGGAGGAAACGCTCAAGTCCCTTCCCGTCATGACGTCATGATGCTACGAGTCTAACTGACAGCACATGGAAATTCTGGGCATAACTGGATAGTTGGCGTCACACCGGGCTCTGCCTTCAGTCCCATGCCTGAGCCAGGACGGGCAGGCTTGCAGCTGCCTGCCTGAAATAAACTGGTCATAAGCATAAATGTTACCTTCATTAAGTGTGTTTACATTCTAGGGAGGGACACTGCCCAACCTTCAGGTCTGGTGCACAAATCAGAGGTATTAGCCCCTCTTGGGAGGATTCCTGGCAGCTGGGGTGCAGGCTGAGCCCTCCTTCGGAGGTTTTGCCATCCTAGGTATAGGGATACTGAGTGTGAGTGGAGAGGAGAGAGATTGTCCTAAACTGTAGAGTTACCGTGGATCTTGTATTTCTTCAAAGTACACTGAAACTTTATTCACCCTTAAAAAGAAGGGAAATTGGACACTGGCTGGAGCATGAATGAAACTCGGAGACTTACAAATACTGTGTGATTGCACTTTTATGAAGTTCAGAGTGGTCCAATTCATAGAGAGAGTGGAGTTTCCAGGGGCCAGGGCAGGGAGAAGGGGCAGTTAGTGTTTAACGGGCACAGAGTTCCACTTGGGAGAGATGGCTGATTCTGGGGATGGATGGTGGTGATGGTTGCACAACATGAATATACTTAATACCCCTGCACTGTACGTTCAACATGGTTAACATGGTCAATATTATGTTTTGTGTGTCTTACCACAATTTTCAAAAATAAATATTTTTTCAAAAGTATTCTGTCATAGGGGCACCCGGGTGGCTCAGCTGGTTAAGCGTCCGACTCTTGATTTCGTCTCAGGTCATGATCTCAAGGTTGTGAGCTCGAGCCCCACATGAGGCTCCGTGCTGAGCTGGGAATCTGCTGGAGATTCTCTCTTCCTCGCCCTCTTCCCCTCCACACATGCAAGCTCTCTCGCTCTCTCTCAAATAAATAACTAAATCTTCAAAAATAAAAAGTATTCCACCATAGACGGAACACAGATAAGTTGTAAATGTGTTATAAAAATGATCCAATGATATTGGAAAATGTCCAAATGAAACTTGGAAATCAAGCAAGCTTCACTGCAGTATTATGGCATGTTTTTTTTTTTTTTGAAGATTTTATTTATTTATTTGACAGAGAGAGAGACAGACAGTGAGAGAGGGAACACAAGTAGGGGGAGTGCGAGAGGGAGAAGCAGACTCCCCGCTGAGCAGGGAGCCCGACGTGGGGCTCGATCCCAGGACCCTGGGATCATGAGCTGAGCCGAAGGCAGATGCTTAACGACTGAGCCACGCAGGCGCCCCAGTATTATGGCATGTTGCCTTTAAAAACACACATATGTATGAACCCATACACGTAGATTCCTCTACAAGGTACATTGGAAAACGTCACAGACTGAGAGAAATCACATCTCTAGCAATTCCTACATGCGTGGGAGGTACAACTCAAGGCAACTTTCATGATCTTGTGGATACACGTCCGTACTGTTTTAGCTTTTTACGAAATGTGTATTGTTTGCGTAAAGAGGCCGACTGCAGGGAAGACAGCTGAGCCCAGCACCTTCCACACCAACCGCTCCACCTGGGTTCAATTTCTGGATCCAGCCCGCACGAACCACTACTCTCTGCCAGTGTAGGTGTATCATCTAGGGAACCCAGGACAGCGATGGGCTCATAATGTGAAGAAGAGAAGCTGTGAGAAACGCCACTGACTGAATGCTCCCCCTGTCCCATCTGTCACTTTCTTTCTCATCTTCCACACAGGAAACCCACATGAGCCTCTGCTGGTGTGACGGCTTCTTCTTCCTCGCAGAGGAGCCACTAAATGCCCTGTCCCACGTGACCCTGCCTTTGGGGGGAGGCTCAGCATTAGCATCCAGTCTAACTCAGGGGCTGAGTCAAGCCCCTCCGTGGCCTCGCGTGGTCTGCAGACTAGATGCATGCGCAGGTGGGGATGTCCCCACGGGGACCTGGCCTGGGGAGGTGCTCGGTCAGGCCACGCCCTTCGTTCTCCTCATCCCTGCACTGGGGGGGCAGCTCCCACATACCCAGCAGAGACCAGGCCTTGGAGCAGCACCGTGGTGGGGCCTGAATCTGTTCAACCCTACAGTGAAAGGCTGCATCTCATTGGATCCTGGCAGGATGGGCCTCCAGCGCCACCCCCTCCCCCCACCTGCCTTCCGCCACCTCTGCACACAGGTCTCGTGCTCCCAGAGTGTGACCAGCAGCTGACAGAAACAGCTCCTGCCTCAGGGGAGCGGCAAGCAATGTGGCCTCTGGGACGTGTCCGGGAGACCAGCTGGCCAAGGACGTGACCCCAGCAGACCACAGTCACGGTCTGGTGCACATGAGAGCGCCAGGGAAAGGGTTGGAATCTGTGCCCACTGCTTCTGGGACACACAGAGCTGCAAAACAGAAAGCAGCATCGTTACCTGAATGATCACACAGAATAAAAACGAGCAGAGTGACAACAGGGAGGACTGACTCACCGCCTGCCCCTTCGAGCCCCCTCCCCCTTCCCGTCGTAAACACTGTTAACACTTGGTGCTCTTCTTTTTAGGCTCTGGGCTTTTTTCTTTGCACTTACATATGTGAATGTGCACGCACGCGCACACACACACACACACACACACACACATTTTTTTTCTCTTTCCCCCACATGAATGTCCTTAAATCTTAGGTTCCTCCTTGAAGAGAACCTGACTCATGCTTTTCTATCATAAAATGTGTAATGATTATCATTCTCCAGAAAGCAATAGAATGGATGTAGAGGCCGTCCTCCAGTGTGGCCCGGGACTGTGAACCTGAGGCCTTTAGTCTGTTTTGGTGGGGACACAATTCCGTCACTCTTCTGTTCATGCATTTCTTCCAAACAGTGCCTGGTACCAGGAGAGAGAATGGGGCTCCCACACAGCCCCTCCCTCAGACCTCACTGACTTGGGTGGGCGGTAGCGACAAGCATGGAGAGCACGGGACAGTCGCTCTGATGGGGAAGGAGGGTTTGATGGAGCAGCTCAGAGGTGAGGAGTGGAAGTCAGGGAGGGCTTCTCAGAGGAGGTGGCAGGGGGACATGAACACAACTCACCAATAGGAGCTTCGAGCCCCCAGAGGGCAGGGCATGCACTTCACCCCTACAGTGCTCAGCACACAGTTATGTCATAAATATTGAAATGCAAACAAGTGTATGCTTAGTGAGGAATGATCCAAGTTAAATATGCACCTAAAGCCTGTGGATCAGCCTGGAGCCTGGGAGCAGTCCATAAGTGTAGCTGTCTGTTTTCCACCTGCACCTGTATGGGGGCAACGTGAGTTCGGTACCAATCCCTCTGCCGGCCTGTGTGAGCACCACAAGCACCGGTGCCTTTGACCCCTGGGAACACTGTCCCCATCTCCCCATTTCACAAATGGGGCAACGGAAGCCGAGACTGTCCTGGCCAGCAGGTGCCGGGTCCAGCTGGCTCTGAGCAGAGAACAGGTGGGAGAGATACAAGAAGGTCTGGGCCTCACCAGGAGAGGCGGCTCTGAACTTGGCCTGGAGCTTCCAGGTGGCTCTGCAAAAAGGGAGACAGGAAGCTAGAGGCTCACGGCAAACACAGACATACGCTCTATGCATCCCTTCACCTCTGCCGGGCACCCCCTCATTTAACCTGCACACACTCCAGCATTATCACCAGCAAAACAGAGTCAAGGAGCCAGGGTCTCTCCTCATTTTGCCATCTGTGACCGCCCACCCCCTGCAAAGAGGGACAGCTCGATTTCCTTGATGCTTCTTAACAGCGCGAGCCGGGGGCCAGGCGCCGTGTAGCTTTCTCCAGCCTCCCAAGCCCTCTCCCTGCTCTGAGGCCATCTGGTGCTGGTGTCTCCTCAGCGGGGCTACTTGGGACGCTGCCCCGGGGGGCTTTCGGACACACAGCGAGGCAGCCCGCACCCCAACACCACCATAAAGACGTAGGAGGACTGGACACATCGAGAGCCAGTGTTAATGCAGGGCCAAGGGTGGAAGAATGGAGCTTGAACCCTCAGGTGCCAGAAATAAAGGACAAACTCCGCCAGAGGTGAAGGAAAAGCGATTCAGCCAGAGCTGGACAGAAACCAGAGGCAGACTGGACCCCAGGGGCTGGAGGCTGGAATGTCAGTGCCCACTCAGGGGGGCCGATGTCCCAAATATCTGGCTACAGCCACCTAGCGCCAAGCGCACCCAGGAGTCTGGGGCTTGCTCTCACACGTCACCAGATGGCAAACCCAGTGGACACCCTGGAATGCTCTGTTCTCGTACAGAGTTTTCTGCATTTGGTCGCCCCTCCCTCCCCTAGAAATGCTCCCTCCCCTGGCTTCCACCCCCATTCTCCTGGTTTTCTCTCATGCTCCCTGAAATGTCCATCTTCTCTGGGATTTGTTAAAAACCTTCTTTCCCTACAGATTCCATTCACTACCATGGCCCCCTTTACCATGTCTGAGCAAGTCACCTGCCTTCCGAGAGCCAACACCTTCTCTGCCACCAGGCAGCACAGCCCATCAACCTTCACGAATGCCCAGGAATTAGCCTCGGGCCAGGAGCAGCTTTAACCCGTGAGTGAGGGTGTGGGGCACGGATACCCCAGCTTCCACAGCCCCTAGCCTGGGGAATTCTGGCGCCTGTCTTCCCAAGGTTCCCCACGCAATTCAGCTCGGCGCGTCCCCTGTGGCCTTAATATCACACATTTTATCGGCTGTCCTGCCTTGCCCCCATTATTTCTCCTCTCACTTACTAAGTCCTTACACTTCCCAGTTGCTAGGTTCCCTCATGCCTCCAGGGAAACCCAAAGTGAGATGCTCCTCACACTCACACCTTCATGCAACCACCATTTCCCCAAAATCAGACGACCTCCTGTGCATCCCATCTCCATAGATTGCGTCACCTTTCATCTAGTCGGAGCCAGAAATCTCGTGCCTTTGGGCTGCGACCATGCCACCTTGGCTTCAGCGTCTTGATGTCCCTTGGCTCCAAGCTTCCTTCGCTCCCTCTTCACAACCTCCGTTAAGACCCTAGCTCCTCCACAGCCTTGCCCTGTCTTGCCACGTCCAGTCTTGCTCTTCCATCTTCCACACTTACCCTCCGGCTGTTTCCAAAATTGCAGTTGTTTCCACTTATCTCTGGGATTCAATTCTTCCAAAGCCTCCCTATCACTAAGGAGAAACCCCACACTGGCCAGTGTGGCATTTAAAGGCCTGAACATGTGTACACACGCCTCGAGCATGGCCCGTCCTCTGCCTGAACCATGTGCTCGTCAGAACACCTGTCAGGTGTCGTAGTAAGTACATGTCTGCTCACCTGTCTCCCCAGCTAGACTTGTGCAGGACACCTCCATACAGCTTCTTCCTCAATGCACCCCAAGCCACCAGAAAATCACCTGGCACATCATGGGAATTGAATAAATGCACTTGAACCGACCAATGAAAGAATCAGTGAATTTGAATGCAATAAACCCTTGCATATGTTTTTATTCACCCAGCTTCTTAATTCCTTCTCAGGGTCTGGGGATCCTCTAACTTCAGAGCTTAGTGGGAGGTAAAAACGCCCCTTGGCAGGTGCTGAGGATGTGAGGGTCTTGCTTTCCCAGACTCCCTTGCAGCTGGCCCTGTGACTGAGGCTCTGCCAACTGGACCCGGGGCTGGTGGGACAGTGGGACCAACGGTGGGGCTCAGGGTGAGAAAGGCAGGGAAAGGAGGCCCCCGATGCAAAACCCCCATCTGCCTGCCTCTATGTCTCTGTATGCCTCGCTCTGTTTCTCTCTTCTTCTCTGATTCTCACAGTCTGTGCGTGCATGTGTCTGTCTCTGTCCTTCCCTCTGGCAGGGCCACCGTGGAAGTATCCAGAAGGTGCTGCTTTGATACAGATGGGGCTCTGCCAGTGGTGGTGAAGGCCAGCTCCTGGTGCCTCACACAGAGAAGCCACCTCACACGGGTCTGCCCCAGACCAGATCCGTGCCATAGTTCGGACACTGTTGCTGGAAGCTGAGCTCCAAGCAGCTTCTCCAGGCCCCCCATCGATCCTCTTGGAAAACTCCTCTCTTGCGTCACCAGCCAGAGCTGCTTCTGTTGCTCACAAATAAGAACACTGACCAAGACACTAGGAGCGCTGCTTATAGATTTATGAAAATTAAAATTTAAAATATCTTTAGAGTTGATGAGAACGTGAGAGATCCTCAGACAGCAGCTAACACGACGCCCCGGGCTGACAGTTGAAGGACTGAGACTCCAATCCTTGCAGCTCAGGAAGACTCAGCCCCGTCTGGAAACCAGAACCTCACACTCCCAGAGGCCCCGCCAGGGGCTCGCTCCTGGGAAGCCGTAGTTGACAACTTCCTAGTAACGGACGTCTAGTTGGAAAAAAGGAAAGCTGGACAAGAAAAGATGCTCTGCATCATATAAAACAAATTAAAACAAGGAGATAGCCCTTCCCACCTGTGAGAATGGCCCAAATCTGGAAGCACTGCCAACACCAAATACTGGCCAGGACTTGGAGCAACGGGGGCCCTCGCTTACCACTGGGGGGACACAAAATGGCGCAGGTACTTTGGAGACAGTTCGGCAGTTTTTAATAAAACGAAACAACCTCTTGCCATACGATCCAGCAATTGCACTCCTTGACATCCACACTCAGGAGTTGAAAACATGTTCACACAAAAACCTGACACAGATGTTTATAGCAGCTTCATTCGTAACTGCCAAAGCTTGGAATCAACCAGGATGTCCTTCTGTAAGTGACTGGAGAAGTAAACTGTGGTTCATTCAGACAGTGGAATATTATGTAGCACTAAAAAGAGATGAGCTATCAAGGCATGAGAAGGCATGGAGGAACCTTCCATGTGTACCCCCAAGTGAGAGAAGCCAGTCTGAAAAGGCTGCGTACTGTCTGGTTCCACCCACGTGACATTCCGGAAGAGGCAAAGCGGTGGAGACAGGAAAGGGATCCGTGGCTGGAGGGGTTAGCGGGGAGGGAGGAACGAAGAGGTGGAGCCCCGAGGATTTTTAGGGCACAGGGACTACTCTGCGTGACACTGTCATGGTGAATGCGTGTCATCATACGTTCGTCCACACCTCTAGAATGCACAACACCAAGTGTGAACCTTAATGCAAACTATGGACTCAGGCTGATAATGATGGGTCGATGTAAGTTCATCAGTGGTAACAGATGTACCCTCTGTGGGGTGGGGGGGGATGCTGTCAGTGGGGGAGGCCGGGGGGGCAGGGAGTAGATGGGAAATCTCTGTAGCTTCTCCTAAATTTTGCTGTGTACCAACAACTGCTCTAAAAAAATAAAGTATTGATGAAAAAAATTGTTTAAGTGATAGAGGAGGATGGTAGGTTTAAAAAGATTTGAGAGGCACACCCATTAGAAAGAAAAAGAAAGGAAGGAAGGGAGGAAGGAAGGAAGGCACTGGGTAGTCAAGGAGAGCATGCACCGCAGAAGCAGAGAATTTTGCGAAAGCAGCCTTGGCCTGTGGAAGAGTCCACACCAGTAGGTTAAGTGAAAAGCAAGTGGCTGGGCCTCCGTCAGGGAAGAGGGTGCTGTCTGGGGCCATCGCACAGGGAACACGGCTCAGCGACAGAGACTTGCACGGGCTGGGGGCTGGGCAGCCACCTCGCGCAGTGCTCTCCGCCCCCCCCCCCCCCCGAGGCCACCTTGTCCGGCTCTCTGAGCGCCCCCCCACCCCCCCACCCCCGCCACGGCGGGCCTGCCGGCCTGAGCTGCCTTCTTCAGCAAGCCCCTCCGCATTGCCCAGCCTCAAAAACCAAACAGAACTGGTCAGAGGAGCCAACTCCAGGTTTTCCAGGTGGAAAGCTGAATCTAGTCACAGCTAGACAGAGAAAAGTGTGTGCACATGACTCGCAGACTACTCAGGGCAAATGGCACGAGGGGTTATTTATTAGAATTTCACTCTGGATTGCGACACCACCCTTCAGATCACCTCTGCGGTTGTGCAACCTCTGCCCTATAAATACAGAGACACTCCCGCCTCTGGAAGTCTCTGTTGGCTCGGCCTCCGAGGAGCCTCTCTGCCTTCACCGGGCATCCCGGCCCAGCCTGCCAGGCACCATGAGGGTCCTCTCCTTCCTGCTGCTGATTCTGTGCCTCCTCTTCTCCCACCTGGCCCCAGGTGAGCTTTGAGACCCTGCTCTAGCACCCTCGCCCTGGGCCAGGAATTCAGGGGCTAGGTCTGAGGACAGCTTCCCCTTGGGTCCTGGGGGTGGAGTGGCAGAGAAGCATCCCGGAGGCTGAGGGGCGGGCTTAGGCAGACTGTGATGGGCAAGCCTGCTGAGCCGGGGGCCTGGGGCTTTCCCCCGAGCCCCAGGGACAAGCCCCCCGGGAGCACCCCAGGCTGACTCCCCCCCGGCCCGCAGGGCAGCCCAGCCGCAGGAGCGACAGACCCAGGTCTCCCTCCCCGACTGTGCTTGGGGCTCCATGCCCTCGGTGCTTGGCAGGGATCGGGGCCCGTCGCAGGCAGCTCCAGCATCCCCCATCTCCGTCTTTGTCCCGGACATCTAGAAATCATCCTATGTGGAAGGGGACCACGTACTCTCTTTGCAACATGGCTCCTCGCATTGAGAGGCCAGCTTCCTATCCAGGGGCGAGAGGTGTAGGCTGCCAGCCCTGGCGCACCCCGGTCACTGGGTGGGGCCTCCCAGGTGGCCTGCGGTAAGCAGGTGCACCTGCCCCTCCCACAAAGCCAGCTCACCCTGCACCTTTGACTCACTTCATGCTCGGGCGCTCAGGGGTGCGCAGGTGGTCTTCAGTCTTCCTTGGGAAGTCCTCCCATGTTCTGCGGAGCGGGAAATCTCCCCAGGGCACAGGAGGGAGCTTTCTGTCGGGCCGGAAGGGGGCAGCTCCCCTGGGTCAGAACAGCAGTGTAAGAGGAGGTGGGCCACTACAGGTGGATCCAACTGGGGACATGTTCTATCATGGCCTCGAGCAAATCATACATCCTGGGCCTCAGCTGTCTCATCTGCAAAATGAGGGGGCTGTGGCAGGGAGCACTTAGAGCATGAAAGCTCCAAAGTCCCCTAAAAGATCCGACGGTGCTTCTCTGCATCATAGAAATCTGCTACATTTTCTCCAAGGACAACTCAGTCCCCCCATCTGGAAACTGGGTAGGAAAGTATTCTAATGCAGAGTTTTAAGTTTCCAGCTGGGACCCACTCGAGGGGTGGAGAAATCAGTTTAGTGAGTCGCCACCATGTTGTTTTCAAAGAACCAACAATACGAGTGCATGCCGCCCAGCGAGCGTACATGCCTTCTTATCCCACTCTGACCTCAGCTGCACGCGTGCACGTGTGCATTCGCCCCGAGGGGCCCTGCAAAGTGTGTGACTGCAGTGCAGTTCAAGCTTGAGAGCCACTATATTAACTTGAAGAGTTATGTTCAGTCAGTCACCTCGACAGATGACTACAGGCATCTCATTCAAAGCAGAGAATATTAAAGTGTTTCTGAGGTGATGCAGGAACAACCAAACGTACTAATCATTCCGTATAGCAGTATTAGCTAACATGATGGAATGCTTAGTATACACAGGACTCGCTCAGACACTCCCAGGAGAAGCTCCCCTATGCTGTCCTCTGACAACACGCAAATCCTGTCTGCACGGCACTGATTCTCCGTCTGGGGACAGGACCAAGTTTAAGATAAGAAGGGAGCCGAGTGCTGCTTCTAGAAGGTGCTGCTTGGGTCCCAGCCTCACACTGTGATTCCGGCCGAGCCCTCACAGGGGATCAGTTCACTCCCTTTTCTGAGAAAGCCATTAGGGCTCATCTACTCACCCATGGGGAAACTGAGGCCCACATGCCCCGAGGTGAATGGTGGTTGTGTGGTCACTGCCAGAAACCATGACTGGACATTCTCTTTTAGCAGTTTTTATCTCTATCAAAAAAAGGGGCCGCCTTTTATCTTAAACAAATCTTATTTCTGCCCCTTTTATCTTATACAAATCTTATTTCTGCCCCTTTTATCTTATACAAATCTTATTTCTGTGAACACAGCATGATGTCCCAATGACAAGGCAACTCGGGTCCCCTGCATCAGCTGGATGAGAACCCAGCCGAGGGGTTTAGAAATCAGGATCGTTTGGGGCTGCTCACTCACTGATTCCACAAATATTTAGGTAACAGCTATGGTGTGCAGGTATTGCCCTGGGGAAGGGCAAGAGAACACAGCCCTTGAAAGCATGACCTGACGTTCTAGAAGCAGAGCATGACAAGAAACCCAATTTTATAATTAATTATCTAATTACCATTGCGTTGTGAAATGCCATTAAGTACAGGGTGCCCGGGGAAGGCGTGACAAGGGGACTGACCTGGTCTCGAGGGGCCAGAAAGGTTTTCCTAAGGGAGCTGAGAAGGGAAGGAAAGATGGAAGTCATTTTGGTGTTCGTGGTATTTAAAAAAAATGTTTGTACTTCCTTTTTGACATTAAAAACTCAGGATGTGTCACATAAAGATCAGATTTGTATCTTCTCTTAAGAACACAAGCAAATGAAGCCTGAACTCTAGGTACAGCAGCAGTGAAGCAACTCCCCCCATCACTGCAGACCCCACCGCTTCCTACCGCTCGGCCTCAGCCTCCTTCGCCGACTTTCCCCATCTGTCTGGCTGCTGTGGGCAGGCAGATCTGTGGGCCAGAGTTAAATAAACTAGTGAAAGGAGAAGGGCAGGTGGGAATAAAGACCAACCAGAGAGAAAGGCTATCGGGTGTGAAAGCCCAGAGAGGAAGGGAAATAAAACCCTAAAGCTCTCACTTTTACCTTAGTCCCCCCTCTCCCCAGGCCCGTATGGGGAAGGAAGAACCATTATCCTCGTTTTGTGGATAAATAACTTGGCCGAACTCACAGGACTGCTAACAGGCAGAGTGAGGACTCGAACCCAGGCCGTCCGCTCTGACGCCGGGGCTGCCGAGTCAGGCAGAGAGGAGTCATGGGCGCAGGAGACTCTGGGGCCTCACTGAGTGGGGTCTTCTGCAGCAGGAAACCATCCGGGTGTGTGTGGGCCCCAAAGGTTTTTAAACTGGGAGAGGGATAGAATCAGAAATGGCTTCTTTTAGAGACTGTATTGGCAGCGTGGAGGCTGATTGGGGGAGAGCAAAGCGGACCCAGGGACGTGGGAAGGACGTTCTGTTTCAGCTACGCCTTTTCCCAGGTGGTTAGCACTTCCCCAGAGCAAAACTAACCAAACCCACGGAGAGAGGCATGGTCCACTCCTCCATACCCTTCCTTCCTTTCCTTCTGGGACACGATGGGCACTCCTAGGCGTCTGGGCCTCAATTTCCCCACCTCTAATATGAAGGTTTGGGCAAAATGACTCCCCGCTCGCACATTCTGTGACCCTCAGAGTCTGCCCTGCCTTGTCCACACCTGAGTGTCTCACTCTGTGATCCCCACCCTAACCTGCTTGCCCAAATTCCTTTCACCTGCCTGACCTCTGGCAGCCACCACCAAGAATGTGTTTCCTATGGCCTCTGGGTCCCGTCGAGAAAAACATGCCCCCCCTCCCCCCGCCTCAGACACAAGGGCCCTGCGGCCGCCAAACCAAGCTTCGCAGAGGCCCCTGGTCAGCATCACATGGGAAACTGAGCTGTGCTCACAAAATACCACACGTGGCGCTTTACAGCTGAACAAAGCAGTTCTATGAATATCATCTCACTAAATGTCCCAGCATCTCTATCACACAGGGACCTACTATTATCCCCATTTTACAGATTTCTTTTCTTTTTTTTTTTTTTTTGGTAGTAAATCTCAGAAAAGTTGACTTTCAAATACCCAGCCGGCAAATAACAAGAACTTGATTCCAGCTCTGGTGCCAAACCCCACATTCTCTCCACACGCTTCCCCAAGACTCTGGCTGTTGTCACCAGGCACACAGGTGGATCTTAAGAATAACCTAGGCAGAACTGAATTAAAACTCTCATGAACTTCCAAGAGGCGTTGCTGATTTTCAAGGCAGGAGTTGGCGAGCAGGGACCCCACTGGGCTACGTGCCTGTGGAAGGGGGCCTCCAGTCTTTAGTTTTATTCCAGTTCAGTTTGGAATTTTGTTACTTGTTTTGCAGGAGTGGCCTGTGTATTTGATTTTGTCCCCAGATAGCTTAAGAAGATTCATAGAGGGGCGCCTGGGTGGCTTGGTCAGTTACGCTTCTAACTCTTGATTTCAGCTCAGGTCATGACTCAGGGTCGTGAGATCGAGCCCCAAGTCGGGCTTGCACTCAGCAGGGAGTCTGCTTCTCTCTCTCTCTCTGCCCCTCTCTAAAATAAATAAATAAAATCTTAAAAAGAGGACGAAAAGGTTGCATAGCGATGAAGTTGGATCCTCTCTGGCCTCCGCCGATGGCTTGAGCACCAGCATCACTCCTAAGGGTTTCGATGCCCCAGCGTCAGGGAAGCCTCTTGCTGGCGGGCAGCCCTTCCCCCGGCATGACTGCCAACCACCACCTTGTCCTGAGCAGGGAAAGAGCCTCAGCTGACTCGCTGAGGCCCAGAGGGCTCCGATCAGCTGATTCTGCACATAGGACCAGGCTCCTGCCGCTTCCCAGCACCGCGTCCCCATATGCCTCAGTAGGTGTGGGGCTCTGCGGCCAGGGGTGGGAAAACCCAGATTGCATTCTTTGGCTCTGTGTGTCTGCGCGTCTGTTTGCTCCTCACACATCTCAGACTTCTCGGTCCCACAGGTCAGGTGTTCCGGCTCCTGACCTTTCCGAGAGACTCCTGCCCTTTTCCTGCAGGTTCCTGGGCAGGGAAAGGGGGCGTGGATCCTGGCAGGGGGCGAGGTGGGGCCTCATAGTTTTTCCAAAAACCCTTATCATTTTCGCAATTCACTCTCGCCTCAGCCTGGTGGTTTTTTAGCCCAAGACACTTAGAATTTAATCAACAGCCCTCCAAGTTTTGCCTTCCAACACTGTTCCAAAACCTCACTAGTAGCTCTGATAGGATGTCACAAAGGGAACCTTGGTGCCCACATTTCTGAGCAGAAGGACAGAGGACGAGCTCCGTTAGCAACCTGCTCACCACACTCCATTCCTGGGATCCCCCCTCAACCCCCCGCTCCCTGTCTACCGTTCTCTGCACCCATTTCCTACCGAGTTTCCCGCCACTGAATCCAACGGTCCTTCTTTCAACCAACACCGGTTATCGCCCCCTGACTAGAGCGACAGTTGGTGTTGCCCCTGCATTGAGGTGGGATTTTGGACAATCCAGCTGTAACTGGCTCAATAAATGTACACGTGCAAGACTCCCTATTTTCGCCGCAAGCATAGAAACTGGCACAAACCTGCTTTGCCAACAGGCCTGCCTCCGCTCCTTCTCACCCCCTTGTTCTTACCTAGAAGCGAGTTTTCTCTTTTCCACATTCCTTTGGTTTGTGGCGCTCCGGCGGCCGCCACGGGATGTGCGGGATCACGTATCTCAGGCCAGCTTCGTGAGCACCGACCGGAATAAGCACCAAGTTCCGGGAAGTGTTGTCGCCCTTGGGAAAGGGGAGAAGAGCAGGTGTGAGCTACCCACGGAGCTCATGGGCAGGCAGGGAGTGCAGGGAAGCGCACCGAGTCGGGGACGGGACGCACCCCGGGCAGAGCCTGCACAACTCTGGGAACAGGCAGATAACGTTTTCAGAAGCAACTCTTACTTTTTTCCTTCTTTAACTGCAAAATATAACGTGCATCCAGGGAAGTGCATAAACCAGGAATGTACAACTTAATGAATCACGAAACAAGTAGCCTGTGACCAAGGTTTAAGTCAAGAAGCAGGACTTGGCCGGCACCTAAAAAATATCCCTCCGGGCTTCTCGGTCACCCACCCCTTGCTCCTTCCCCCAGAGGTAATCACCGCTTGACTTTTATGGTAATGACTTCCTATATTTCTTGGACTTTTACCATGTTAACACTCATGCTGAATAATATAGCTTGGTTCATGCATGCCTTTCAGTTGGCTAGGTACCATGAGGTAGGGGGCATTGTGGGTCCTAGGATATGCATGTTCAATTTTGATTGATAGATAGATAATAGCACAAAAAAATTATATTTTGGTAGATAATGCCACACCGTTCTCCAGTGAATGAGAGTTCCCATTGCTCCGTATCCACACCAATTCTTGTTACTGGTCAATCATCTTTAAATGTTAGGTGTCTGGTGAGTGTAGTGGTAGCTCCTTGGAATTTTAATTTGCATTTTCCTGATGAACACTCAGTTGAGCACTTTTCTATATAGTTACTAGCCATTTGGATATCTTTTGTAATACGTGTCTATATTTTCTATCAGATTATCTGTTTTTTCTTAATGATTTGTAGTAGTCCTTTTTATATTCTGCATGCAAGCCCTTTGTAACATTACAAATCTCTTCTCCTACCTTGTGCTGTGATTTTTCTCTCTCCTAATGGAAACTTTCCTTACACTGAAGTTTGTATCATGATTATAATGTGGCTAAATGTGTCATATCTTTTCCTTTATGGATAATCCCTTTTGTATCTTAAGAAATCTTTCTTTACCGCCAAAATATGAAGAAAGTCTGCAGTGTTGTCCTCTGATGACTCATTATTTCTCTTTTTTCATTTAGACTTATTGTCCACCTGGCAATGGTTTTTAATGTGTGAGTTAAGGGTAAAGTTTGTGTTTGTTTTTTTTTTTTTCAACATGAATATCCAATTGTCCCAGAACCAGCTCTAAGGAGAGCATCCCCGCCCCCAACCACAACTGTTCCCCTACGCAGCTGGTCTGCCCCAATTCTCAGTATGTGTATGGGCCCCCTTCTGCACTCTTTATTCTGTTCCACTTGTAGGTTTGTCCTTGCATCTTTACCAAACAGTCTAATTACAGTGGATATATAATTAGTCTCGAAATCCAGTAAAGCAAGTCCTCCTACCTTCTTCTCCAAGAGTGTTTTGGCTATTCTTGGTCCTTTGAATTCCCATATAAATTTTAGAATAAGCTTTTCAAGTTTTACTGCAAGAATCTCTTGATATTTTCATGGTATGGAGTTAAATCTGCAGATTGATTTGGGGAAAATTAACATTTGAAAAATAATTAATCTTCCAGTGCTTAAAACAGCATTCCCACTTATTTTGTTCTTATTTAACTTATCAAAGAATATTGTATTCTTATATACAGGAGTATTGTATTTTCTTAGAGTTATAACGAGGCATTTGATATTTCAATATGGTGATTTGTTTTAATTTCATTTTATGTGTTGGTTGCTAATACACAGAAGTAAAATTGATTTTTTTATATTGATCTTATATACAGCAACATAGTTAAATTTTTTAATTAATTCCTTCTGGAGTGTCTATATATAATCAGAAAGCCTGCAAATAGTGACAATTTTATTTCTTCCTTTTCAACCCTTACATATATATATTTTTTTTCCTCCTGTTCCTCCTCTGGCTGGTAACCTCAAGTAGAACGTTCAATGCAATTGCTGACAGCCATTATGCTGGTCTTGTTGGCAATCTCAAATGAAAAGTTTTCAATGTTTGAGCATTGAGTGTACTGTTGGTTATAGGCTTCTGTAGATTTTCTTTATGAGATCAAGGAAGTTCTCACCAGTTTCTCATTTGTTGAAAGTTTTTATCATTAATCAGTGTTGAATTTTTCCAATTTTTCTGCACCTGTTGGGACGATCATAGGATTTTTCTCCTTTAACTGTTAATAGGCATTGACCGATCTTCAAATGTTAAATGAAAGCTTGAATTTGTGAAATAAACTAAACTTGGTTTTATTCTGTTTGCTGACATTTTATATAGGATCTTTGCCTCTCTGCAGATCAGGGAGGTTGAGCTGTAGGTTTCCTTTTCTTTCCTTGCGTTGCGGATCTTTATGGATGGTGGTATTAAGACCAAGTTGGCATCACACCATGAACTAGGGAATGTTCTATCTTGTTATTCTGAAAAACAGTGCTGTGTAGACACTATTTCTTATTTGTTGCTTGGTAGGATTTGCTAATGAAGGCACCTTGGCCTAGAGTCTCATTTATGGACTCGATTTCTTTGATATTTATGGGACTATTTACATTTTCTATTTCTTATTTGTTTATTTTAGCGAATTGTATTTTTCTAAGAATTTTTTTGTCTCAACTGAATTTTTATGTTTGTTCAGGTGAATGTTCTATTTTTTCTATATGGATATACGATTAGAAAAATATTTCCAATTTTTCTATTTCCGTGAACTATTCAAGTTTTTTAATTCCTAATAATTTTAATTTTTTTATATTATAGTAGAAGGTGCTGTCCTTGCTTCCCTTCCTGTCTGCTCCCAACCTTGACAAGGGAATTCTGTACTGTTAGTTCTGACTAAAATTTGAAAACCAGTGGTCCAGCGATTCTCGATTCTTTACCGAACATTAGACGCGTCTAAGGAGGTTTTTTTTTTTTTTTTTAAATGCCAGTACCTAAACTCCACCCCAGAACAATTAAGTGTATATTTTTAAGATTATCCCAACTGATTGAATGTGTATGCAGCATGGAGAACACTGGTCTACACCACAATTTCTCAGCCTCGGGGCTATTGACATTTGGGGCCAGATAATTCTGTTAGAGGGCTGTTCTGTGCATCGCTGGTCCCTGACAGCACCTCTGGCCCCCACCCACCAGATACCTATAACATCCTCCCCACATACCCCAGAGTGGTGACAGCCCTCAATGTCCCTAAACATTGCCAAATATCCAGTCACCAGACACCCACAGTTCTAGGTCAGATGAGGCAGCTGTAACAGGGATACGGATTACAGAAGGGGACAATTTCAATGGGTATGAGAACCGTCTTTCCGATATGCAGAGACAGACGACATTAGAATGGACTGTTCCCACCATCACCGCTGGTGATGGCCTGCTGTGTTCATCAGCTGGACGGGGCCATAACAAAAGAGCACAGGGGGGGTCTCCTTCAACAACAGACATTAATCCTCTCCCACTTCTAGAGAGGATTAATGAAGTTCAAGGTCAACGTGTCAGTGGGTTAGGCTTCTCCAGAGGCCTCGCTCCTCAGCTCGTGGATAGCCGCCTACTCTCCTGTCCGCATGTGGCCTTTCCTCTGTGTGCCCTCATCACTTTATAGGTCCAAATGTCCTCCTCTTATAAGGATCCCAGTCCTGTTGGGATTAGAGACTACTTTTATGACCTCATCTAACCTTAATCACCTCTTGAAAAGCCCTACCTCCAAATACAGTGATATTGTGAGGCCCTGGCTAGTGAGGACATCAACATACACATTCTGGTGGAGGGGACACCATTCAGGCCATAAGACCTATCAACGAAGGCAAGCAAAAACAGTGGCTCGACCCCCACTTACTGGGGATATCGTAGGGCAGCTATCAGATAGGGCAGAAGACTAGTCTAGAAACCTTCTGATTACGAGATTCTGGGATATTGGGAAGAAGGCAGAATGAACTCCAAGTGGACAAAACAGTGGAAGTGTTATAGGGTAGCCATACTTTCAACCTGCCCTGAACGGAACACAGATTTCAGTGAAGATGGTGATAGGAGAGATGGGGAAGCAGGGATTCCGGTTGGAGGGGTTGGTACAACCAGGCAGCATGGGAGCGGGGGAAGTTTAGGACGCTCACAGAGTCAGGATTGAAATCCCCGCACACCTTAAAGCTCTCTGGGCAGAAGGAAACCGCGCTCAAAAGCCTGCTACTCATCATCGGCTTCCCTCTGGCCATAGCTGGCACAGACCTCGGACAGTGCAAAATCTTGGAAGAGAAAACCCTTCTCAGGGCTTTGCAAAGAGTTGCTTTGCCAAATGTTCTAAAATCACTGTGGCCGCAAGCTGTGAGTCTGAAGTGTTTTCTTTCCCTCCCTACAGGCGCTGGCTTTCTGACAGGTCTCGGCCAGAGGTCTGACCACTACATCTGTGCTAGGAAAGGAGGCACCTGTAACTTTTCCCCTTGCCCACTCTTCACCAGGGTGGAGGGCACCTGTTACGGTGGGAAGGCCAAGTGCTGCATGCGTTGACTCTGAGCCGGGCGTGATGGAGAAAGGAAGTCAACGAAGTATTTGTAATCGCTGTTTTAATAAAAGACGACTTTTTTTTAAGCATACCTCTTTCCGACCAAAATGACTCTTGTCTCCTTTAGGAAGAGGTTGCGAGAGCCTGGGGGTTAGGAGCAGAGATGGGCCGGGCCACAGGGCCCGCCCTGCACGGCGATGCTGACCAGGCTTGAGCCGTGTCACCTCCACTGCACGTCATTAACAAGGCAGGTGTGGGCGATGCCGAGGGTGCCCGTGAGACCAAGGACACACCCACGAGGAGGGGACGAGGCCGACGAGGCCTTCCCTGGTCCAGGTGCAGCTCACCCCAAACTCAGCGGTCTTAGCAGCCTGTTCCGTGAAACAGCCCGTCTGCAGAGTCCAGAGCAGCCTTTTCTCCTTCCTGGGCCTGGGGCAGTGGGTGGGTTCACCTTAGCATCCGAGAAACTCCCTTAGGGCCACAAAACATCTCCCGTAACTTCCCTTCTCCAGGCCTCGTGTCCAGCTTCCCGCTCCGCGATCACACAGCCTCGCCCGGAGCCAGTGACGGAAGCCTCTGTCCTTCTCATTTCACTCCTTGGCCCGCAGACACCTGTTGGGGAGGGAGAACGGGTTGCTTGCCCTTTTTTCCAATAAATTTTTTACAACTCCCAATGACACATGCGGTTCTGCCGTCTGTAGTCTGGCAAGGACAATTTCATAGTCCACGTTGATACATTATAAGCACAGATGAAAAGCAAACACTGTAAAAACTTCTGCTCCCATCCCCCTAGCAGCAGGTTCCATCATCAACCGCCGTCTTCTGGTGGGGGGGCCGGGGGGGCGGAGGGAGGGGGGCTGATTTGTGTTGTGGACGTTAACCACCGGGCTTTCTCTGTGACACACACACCACAGGTGGCTACTTCCAGTGCATCCAGGCCTCTCCCTTCCCTCCAAAAAGCTGAAGAAATAATCCAGGAGCATTCGATTTTGCAAAGAAACCTCAGGCATGCTGTCAACTTCCCTCTTCAAGATATGGAAGTCCTTCCTGGGAGCATTCCTCTGGATGTCAAATCAAAGACAGATTCCCAGATAAGGCTTCCCACTTAGGACAGCCAAGGTTTGGGTTTCCCAAGACCCAGTTCCTCCGGCAGAAAAAAAACCCCACATTCTGTGTTTATCTCACATTCTTCGGTTTACCAGGTTGTGGTGATTTTCCCTGCCCTGCAGGAGCTCTTCAAGTAACCAAAAGCAAATGCTCCTGGATCCCCAGCCACAAAGAGGCAAGTGACTGTCCCAGGAAGAGGGTGGTATGCCATCGACAGCACCATCACCAGAAATAGCAGGCCCCGGACCAGAAAGGCGAGCAGGATTCTTGCAGCCCCTCCACCTCTGGGACATTTGGTTCCAGGGCTCCTATTACAAGGGGGGTGGCGCTCCTGACTGCCCATTGCAAGGGACTGCAGCTGATCAGGTTCTCATCGTCTCTTGCCTCCCCCCCCCACGTTGTGCCGCCCCCCATCCATCCAAACTCCTCTGAGCCTTTGCACTCCCTGCTCCCGCCTGCCCAGGGCCTCTGCAGGCTTGCAGCGTACGGAGAAGCCAATACCACCCAAACCCTGTCCTCCTTCGATGAGGCCCTTGCTGCGGCTCCCTCCTGCACCTGAGCAGGACCAGCCAAGCTATCCCATTTCCCCATTTTCCCGGTGATGCGCATTCATCTCCCCTCTCACCACTACTGCCACCCTTTCAGCCCCCGCTTTGCTTACACGGGAATGCGGGCGACACCACCCGAGCCACCGCGGAGGGAAGATGGCCCGGCAGTTAGGGACGCGCCTGCCGCTGTCTACAATCCACTGGACTTCGGAACAGTTGCAAGGGCCAATGTCTGGGTCCTCTGATAGCATCCGCTTAGATGAAAAGCAAGTACTGACTCGAGTAAGCGCCACATACAGTCCCGGGTCCAGCTTTAATGCTGTGGCCGTCCCTAAGGAAGGAATGAGTCACGTACCTTTAGAGCTGGTCAACACGCTCACTGCCCTGAGTGAGGCGTGTCCACTGAAGCAGATAGGTTTTGCACGGCTCCTTTTTTGAGGAGTATCTCCCACCTCCTAATTCCTGGTGCCCGTTAGGGTGCTGTGGCTGATGGAAGACTAGCTTGCCCTCAGTGCGTCCGCCCATGAGTCCAGAATCCCCGGGAAAGGGTACCAGGTATCGCTGCTCGGTCTTGCCGTCAGCCAGCACAGTCCTGGGAGCTGCATCATCCACCTGCCAGGGACTACCCTGGTCACAGATGTATCTTGGAGGAAGGCAGGATGTCATACATCACACAAAATACACCCTAGGGGCGCCTGGGTGGCTCAGGCGGTTAAGTGTCCGACTCTTGATTTCAGCTCAGGTCATGATCTCAGGGTCCTGGGATTGAGCCCCGCGTCAGGCTCTGCACTCAGCATGGAGTCTGCTTGTCCTTCTTCCTCTGCTTCTCTCCTGTTCCCTCTCTCTCTCAAATAAATAAAATCTTAAAAAAAAAAAAAACACACCCTAGCATTGCTTCAGCTTTTGATAGTAAAATCACATGGCCTCATATGGAGACAGTGTGCCATCCTGACTTTGTAGCTCATGGGCCCACAGGGCATGTCACCCCATCTAGTCAAGAGATCGGTGATGGAATCGCAGTGAGCCAAAGAAGCATTCTTGCTCTGATGGGCACTAATACGTGGTAGCCATTCATGATTTTGTCATAGGTTTCCCTGACAGGGGTCTCCTTAAATAGTCCACTCCAAGCTTTCCTCAAAAAAAAAAAAAAAAATGAACAGGAGGCAACTGAAGCTCCTTGTGCATGTATGTGGTGGTCTTCAGAGTTAAGGCATCTGTATCAGTCAGTGGTCTTCAGAGAAACAGAACCAACAGGATGTGTGTGTGTATATATATATTGAGCAAGATTTATTCTGAGGAATTGGCCCACGCAATTATGGAGACTTGATGGGTCCAAAAGCTAATGGAGGTGGGCTAACAGGCTGGAAATGTAGAAAAGAGTTGCAGTTCATGTCCAGAGGCTGTCTGCTAGGAGAGTTCCTTCTTTTGGGGGGAGGTCAGTGTGTTCTAGGAAGGCCTTCAACTGATTGGATGAGGCCCACCCACATTCTAGAAGGCAATCTGCTCAAGTCAAAGTCCACTGATGTAAATGTTGTGTTATGGGCGCCTGGGTGGCTCAGTTGGTTAAGCGACTGCCTTCAGCTCAGGTCATGATCCCGGAGTCCCGGGATCGAGTCCCGCATCGGGCTCCCTGCTCGGCGGGGAGTCTGCTTCTCCCTCTGACCCTCCCCCCTCTCATGTGCTCTCTCTCTTTCTCTCTCTCAAATAAATAAATAAAATCTTTAAAAAAATAAATAAATGTTGTGTTGTATATGTGTTCTCTTCTGCTTATTACGTTTTGATATCAAAAAAAAAAAAAATGGAAAACAAAACAAACCAACAAACAAATAGAAAACCTTCCTGGCTGGGGAGAGACTGCCCCGCCCAGGGCTAGCTGATTCTTAGAGCAAAGCCCCAGCCAGGAACATGCCTTTCATGTGTAAACTGACCCAGCCAGAGCCACTCTCCTCCGTCTGGCCTGTGCACCCCGGGAGACCATGTTCTGGCACCTTAGTCATCCCAGGGCAAGGTACCAGCCTACTCGAGGCTACCCCTCTAGCCTCAAGCCTTCCAAAACTATTCCAACAAGCCAGCCCCAAACTGTGAATCCTTCCCTGCTTTGCCTCCCCTCAGAAACTCCAACAAAAGCAGTGGCCTCAGGCTTCCCCTCCCTCCTGTATTCTGTCTCCTGGCCACCGTGGCGTCTCCATGGGCCCCTGCATGGTGCGCTGGGCCTCCCATCTCGAGGACCTGTGAGTGTGATACGTTCTGTTTCCTTGAGCCTCTCCCCACCTGGCTGCACCTGACTGACCATCTCAGGGAAGAAGACGGAACACTTGGCGGTCAGGAACAGCCTGTCTAGTCACAGGCCGCAGGGGACCTAGGAGATGCGCCCTATGGGCCTGGCAGGCTGATTGACCGTCCCTGTTGGGCTCTACCTTCAGGGACGATTCGGTGGCTGTTGGCGTTCTGTGCACTGCTCTGCTTTCTGTTGCCAAGGCTTCCGACCAGAAATCGGGGATGTCCTCCTCCTAGAACTCAGATTCCCCTTGCGGCCAGCCTGGCCCCACAAGAGGGGGAGAGGTCCCCCAGCCCTCCTCACGGGGCTGGCGTCACAGGCCACAGTGACCACAGAGGCTCCACTGGAGGGAGGGCAGGAATGTGTTCTCCCCGCAGCCGGCTCCCTGGCGGTCAGGGGAGGGCTGGGCGACCGTGCAAGTGCTCCGGGGCATGAGCAGCACGAGGATACGGGGGGGCGTCCTCAACCACGTTCACCTTCCTTGGGTTCTGCCTCACCGGTGAGGGGTACTCCTTCAAGGGAAGCCCACCACGGTGCCCCAGGAGGGTCCATGCCATGGGCAACCCCTTCTCTTCTGCATGTCTTGATGCTGTTTCTCCTGGTCCCCCGACCCCATGGGGTGTCATGGGTCCCCGGAGATGTGGCTCACATTTAAAAAAAAGGGACAGGAGAAGGAATAATTAATTCCGTGCCCCCTAAAATACCTGAGGAGTTTCCCTAGCTGAATAAATGTACCCCCAGGGTTGACAGGAGCATTCAAGGAGATGACTTACGTATAGCTCCGACTCAGCGTGATCCCTGACACGTGGCAATGACAGGACGGGCTGCTCCCTTTCCTTTTCTCTGCCTTGCTCTTGGGGGTGTAGCCATGGGGAGGGAGACCTGTCATCTTGTCCAGCAGCCGGTGGTCAGGAGCTTGGCTGGCCATCTGCACATGGCCCTCTACCACCTCGTCTGCCTGGGTCACTAACAAGCTGGTTTGTCTGCCTCTGTGGGTTGAAGAGCCTCCATCCATGATAGCCAGAGTCTGACTCAGCGCTGAATCAGAATATATGTGCAAGAAGAGAGTCACCTGTACTCGGAGACTCAGAAGATCACAGAGCTAGAACCATCACAGTTGAACGTGGACAAGACCGTGGGAAATGGAAGGAGACCCCGGTCTTAGACCCTCTCCACCACTTCCTGGACCCTGACGTTTCCTCCCTTAAAATCATGCCAAACATGCTATTTAAACCATGAAATGTTGATGAGAATTCACTCAGTAAACTATCACTGGTTTGAATGAAACATCTCACCTCATCAGGTCACAAAACCACTAATGGTATCTCAGTCCAATTGCATAACTTTTTGGAAACTTTGAGTTATTAAGAATCTCCTTTGGTTATGAAGATGCAGGTTTGTCTCTTTTTAAACTTCAATCTCATGTCCTATGGGAGGTTCCTGCCCCCGTGTATGGGCTACCCCAGAGGTGGGGGGGTATGTGAGGGCTGGGAAGGGGGTCCTATCTCAGCCTCTTTCTCCCTCTTACTTAGTCCTTTGGATGGGGAGAGGGGTGCATAATGTTTACTCTCCCAGAAGAATACACTTTATTAGACTAGCAAGATTTCTGCTCCATCGGGCTGCTGATCGACGCTTCCCTGACCGTCTCGTGGGCTGCATTTGCTGGTTCTCCAGAGGACCCTACAGAGCTTCCCCCTTCCACCCCTGGCCTGGGACATCGGGTTCAGGCTCGGACTCTCCCCACCAGCCCCCATCCAAGGCAATAGCCCTCGGGACCCATCTTTTGATATCTTATCACCCAGCAGGTGGCCCACTAGCGACAGGTAATGAGGTGACCTAAGTCCAGCCATTCCCAGTGTCCCTGCGAGAAACATCCAGATCCTTGAATGCAAACGGTCGGCATCTGGGGAGCCCAGCCAGCACAGCACCAAGCTCTCTCGTCTTTCCCCTGTGCCTGCTCTGTGCCCCAGGGGAATGCGCCCTCTCTCCAGTCGTAATTCATGAGGGCCGCACCTGCGAAGGTCACCCGCCGCCACATCTGCAGAAGTAGGGAGGAGGAAGCACTGGATGTGTGCGCTCCCCACAAGGAAAGGAGAGGGTGAGACGGCGCAGCTCTGCAGAGGACTGGCCCCGGGGACGTCGCAAAGACAGCAGGATGCCGAATTGCCTAAAAACACATCAGTCGGTGGCAACACAAGAAAAGGAGAATCTGAAGGGAAAGAGTGACTGTGTAAGAAGGAATCTGGACTGATATGATATTAAAAACTAGATGTGCTTCACTAAGATGTTGTAACACATAGGCTGTGTCCAAAGTCTGGCTATTGTAGATAAAGCTGCTATAAACATTGGGGTGCATGGATTCCTCTGAGTTAGTGTTTCTGTATTCTTTGGGTAAATACTTACTAGTGCAATTGCTAGGTCGTGGAGTGGGTCTACTTTTAGTTTTTTAAAGGACCTCCATACTGTTTTCCAGAGTGGCTGCACCAGCTTGCATGCCCACCAACAGTGCACGAGGGTTCCCCTTTCTCCACATCCCCGCCAACATCTGTTGTTTCTTGTGTTGTTGATTTTGGCCATTCCGACTGGTGTGAGGTGATATCTCATTGTAGTTTTGTTTTGCATTTTCCTGACAGTAAGTGATGTTGAGCATCTTTTCATGTGCCTGTTGGTCCTCTGGATGTCTTCTTTGGAGCAATGTCTGTTCATGTCTTCTGCCCATTTTTTTAAATGGATTATTTATCTTTTTAATGAATGGATAAAGAAGATATGGTATATATACACAATGGAATATTATTCAGACATAAAAAAAGAATGAAATCTTGCCATTTGCAATGACATGGATAGAGCTAGAGAGTATAATATTAAGCAAAATGAGTCAGTCAGAGAAAGACAAATACCATATGATCTCACTCATCTGTGGAATTTAGGAAACAAAACAAATGAGCAAAGGAGGAAAAGAGAGAGAGAGACACAAACCAAGAAACAGACTCTTAACCACAGAGAACACACTGATGGTCACCAGAGGGAAGGTGGGTGGGGGATGGGGAAACAGGTGCTGGGGATGAAGGCGTGCACCTGTCGTGATGAGCACCAGGTGATGGACGGAAGTGCTGAATCACTGTATTGTACACCTGAAACATGTTACACTGTATGTTGACTGGAATTTAAATAAAAACTTTTCAAAAGAAAACAAAAATGTTGTAACACATGAGGAAAAGATAATCAAGTCCTTTTGAGGGAAAGCAGAAAAAAAGAAAGGGACAGAGCAAGGAAGAGAGAACAGGCATAAATTTTAGACCAAAGTCTTACCATTTCTACAATGATTATTCTTTTCTTTTTTTAATAAACAACAACATGACTGGGCATTTGCTACAACAAAGAAAACAACTGAGAGGACCTTAAAAGTCCCTTAATCTACACGCTCATAAACATCCTTAAAATCCTGCCGCAGTTCCGAGCCTTGAATCCTTCCCGAGCTGCCGAGTGCCAGGGCTTTGCCTCCAGGTCCGGGAGGGGTCACACGTCAGGTGAGCAGGAATGCGCGTCCACACACCGGAGCATTAACCCTGTCTGCTTTTACTCCGAACGACAACTTATAAAGTTAAAATATCTGAATTCAAACCTGCTGCCCAAAGGTCAATGGTTCCTGTGTTGTTTTGATGCGAATCAAATCTTTTCCTTTTCTCTCTACTTGCCAATGAATCGCCCTCCTGCCAGGTGACCAAGAAGCCGAAGATAAACACTCAGCCCGGCTGGCCATCACACCTGTCCCTGCAGCTGCCTCCCATGGCTCCTATCTTCAGTGTCCTCCGCCAAAGCACCCCCCCATCAGAGCGTTCCCGCGCGACTATCCATAGTAAACCGCATTTGCAATTCGTTTCTACATCACATTGTGAAAGGAGGAAGCCCTAGTCTTTAATGCCGCCTATTAACTCATTGCGCAATTCTGAGAGCGCACCTGCATCTCCCTAGTTCAGGCGTAAAGCCGCAGGTTCCGGTCCTTCCACAGAGGATGGAGGAGCCTGGAGGCGAACTTTACCCTCTTGGGCACCATCTAGTGGCAAACAAGGGTAACACGGGCTCCACCGGCCAACGGCAGGGTCCTGGCTCAAGGATTCTCTCAGGACCTCACAGCCAACGCTCTGAATAACCCCTTCTCCGTTATCTAATTTCCCAAAACCAATTCGCTGAATATACTTTTCCTAATTATGTGCTCTTGAACAACTTTAAATTGTCTCAAACAATTCAACAGAGCCCTTTCACCATGAGAGGCAAAGGAGAACAAGCGTGGGACTAGGGGAGTGGGGGTGAGAGGTCAGGCACGAGGAGGGGGTGGGGTGAGAGGTCAAGCACGAGGAGGGGGTGGGGTGAGAGGTCAGGCACCAGGATGGGGGTGGGGTGAGAGGTCAGGCACCAGGATGGGGGTGGGGTGAGAGGTCAGACACGAGGGTGGGGGGTGGGGTGAGAGGTCAGGCACGAGGAGGGGGGTGGGGTGAGAGGTCAGACAGGAGGAGGGGGGTGGGGTGAGAGGTCAGGCACCAGGATGGGGGTGGGGTGACAGGTCAGGCACGAGGATGGGGGTGGGCTGTTAGGACAGACAGCAGCGCAAGAACCGAGGTGGGAGCCCGTGCAGAGCGCACACAGGTATGACCTGCAAAACCAGAGGGCGGGACCTGCCCTGAGGGCACCCTCACTTAGGGCGGACAACACAGGGCAGGTGAGAGCGCCTGAGTGAGAGATGAAGCAGAGACCGGGGGGACCCTGTACTAACAAAACTAATATGGTGCAGACAAGTTACGAGTAAAGGTTTCACAGGTGAAACTGAGCAACTGGGAAGAAGAGCCGTGTTCAGGGTGACGGGCAAAGATGAATCCAGGTAGGATGTCTCCAAAACAGACCTAAAAACCTCCCGAGGGCTGGGGACCAATCAGCTCTCAGAGATTCCTGTCCATCATCAATTCCGAGTGTCTGTACTGATCACCTTTTGCTACAACATCTCCAAATCTCAGTGTCTTAAAACAGCAAACCTCGGTTTCTCACCCAGAGGTTGGCCTGCTCCGGCTGTGGGCTGGTTCCCCGTTATCACTCATCTGGGACACACACGTCACGGGCCGGGGCCGCCGCTGGAAGCTGAGTGCTGAGGGGCCGAGCTGGGGCGGGACACAGCCACGTCCTCCCTGTCAGTGTCCTGGTGACCTGTCAGGCCCGAGCCGGCAGGCGGGGCTGTCAGCTTCACCTGCAGAGAGGCACCCCGAAGCATGGCTGAGAGAAGGCACGTTAGAGCAGTGCATTAGCTATGATTTTCGGCTTCCGTATTCACATGCTTTGATGCTGGGGCCTCGCTCACCCTGGAGGGACTCCCCCCTCCCAGGGCTGTTCAGTTCCTAGGAACAGCAAACAACTGCCCAGGAGCTTTTCAAGTGCAAACCCCCCAGTCCAGAGTGCGCACCCCCACCACCTCCTCTATGGGGCTCTCACGCTCGGGCCACTCTCCACCTGCCCAGGGCAGGTGCCAGGAAGCCGCTGAAGTTACTCCGACTAGCCAGTCCTAATCCGCTTCCCTGCCTCGCCGATGCCTTCCCATGGAAACCACAGTTAAGGCCCTTGCCCACAGTCCCCTCCTCCCTCTGCCTCCTGGCTGGCCCTGCAGGGTGGGGTGACGCTGGGATGGGGGTGGGGTGACAGGGATGCCCGCCCTGTCCACCTGGATGCCCGCCCCCGCCCCCGAGTGGCGCGCCCCTCCTCTTGGGATCGGTGAGAAACAAACTCTTTTCAATGGCGATTGGCTCCTGATCTGCCGGCTTTATTGCATCTCAAATTCTATCAGTTCACTGTACTTTGGAGCAAGCAGTCACCTACATCACCACCGTGTCCTTTGAATCAGGGTTGCATCCGGGCACACGCTGTGGGTGCAGACGGCGTTCAACACCCCTCGGTGATGCAAGGTGAAGCACGTGCCTCCAGAAGGGATTCCTGGCAAACACAAGGCCTGGAGAAGCCAAGCAAAACTCTGGCTTTTCTCCCCCGCCGTTGTTAATTAACGTGAATTTGTTCCTACCATGTTCAGTAGAAACTGCACCAACGAATTCCACCACCTTCTTATTGGCTCTTACAAAGTAGGAGACGGTGGTGATTTGTTCAGGCCCTGAAACAGAAACCAGGATGAAATCGCCCATCTACAGACTCCTCGGGGGCGGTGAGTGAGCCCTGCACGCTTCCCGCACTGCTCCCAAGTTCTCGTGAACCTTGCTGCTCTGCATCGAAGAATATACCTGCTTCCCCCCGGGGGCCGCGGCCTAGTCCGTGAGGTGGGATGGTGGGAGCACGGCCGTGGCCCCCAACACACCCCTGGCCCTGCAGCTCCATAGGAAGGGGGGATGTTTCCAAATTCATCCGCAGCAAAGCACACCTGGCCGCCCTGACCTCTCGCTCCTTTGTGGCAGTTAAGACACCCCTTCGGCAACACACGGCCTTCATGTGGGCAGTGGCCCCCACTCGTGGTCTCCTGCTCCAGCCAACTTCACACGAGGGTCAGGTAGACAAAGGATGGGGAGTCTGAGCGAGTCTTCAAAAGGGAGACACACAGCTGGAGAGGACCGAGGTCTGAAATCGGTGGACGCTGCAGCATCGCCCCGGCCTGCGACGCCCCCTTCCTTTTGTTTGAATTTATGGCAGTTCCATGGCAACAGGGATGACGGGGCACCCACATCTATCTGGGTCATTTTTCTCTGCTCTCAGTGGCCTCTGAGGTCACGAATTGCCACAAATATGAGCAGATAGGATCACAGAGGAGAAGGCCCATCCCCACCCCCTCCTCCTTCCTTTAGGACAAAGGTGGCTTTTCTCCAGGCTCACCTCCGTTCCACCCATCACGTGCCGCCCATTATGGGATATGGGTTGCTCCAGGCACAGGCGGAGAGACTGTAGGCAGAACTGTGTGATGTGGAGAAAGACATAAACGATGCAAATCTCTCAGGATTTACTCCCTCCTGTTAGGTCTGAGGTGTTTCGTGGTCTCTCCCACTGTGATCTACAATCAGATTTTCTGAGAATCTGCAATCCAGACCCTCCTGTCCATGGATCGTAGGAGGAGATCCCTTAGGAGCAAGGGAGATGGGGTTAGTTTCCTATAAATATTTACAAAGTTCAATGCAACATCCAACCTAGGAGCAGTCTTGGTGCCCCTAGACTTTGACCATGGAGTCTATAGAAACCACACTAGGTATTTCAACAAAGAGAATTTAATGTGGGGAACTGGTTAAATGAGGTGGGAGAAATGTAAGAGCGAAAAAGGAAAGCAGCCCCCACCCCAACGCCTGGGAGAACAGAGAGAGGACTCTGGGCTTATCAGACCCTCCGAGGAGCCCCACACAGCTGAGACTCTGCCTGCCCCAGGAGCTCCTCCCGCGCCCTGTGCTGGTGCTGGGGGCACTGGAAGCCACAGGCTCCTGGGTGGATCAGGAGTGAGAAGCAAGCAGAGCTGCGGTCCGTTCCTCCTTGCCCTAGGGCTTCCCATGGCTCCCCTGCCAGCAGAACCTAAGGGACGTGGCTGGCAAAGGAGAAGCCTGTTTTGCAGAGTCTCAGTCCTGGCCTCACAGTCAGGGTTTGAAGAATCTGGAGCTCAGAGACAACAGGCCCTTTTCCCGGTGGTTTGGCCAACGGAGTCAAGGCGAGCCCCCATCCAGGCAGCACAATCATGACCCAGGACAAGTGCATCTGTATCCACTGCCACATCACCAACCACGCCAACAGCGGCTCCCAGCAACGATTTTATTTGCTCCTCATTCTGTGGGCCAGTGGTTTGGGCTGAGCTCCGCTGGGACAGGTCATAAGCATCGGATGGCACTGGGCCTGCACTGGGCTGTCTCAGATGGCTTTGCTCATGTCTCGAGCGTGAGCTGGGTCTGCAGGAGATCAAAGTTAGGCTCCTACCCTCCCCCAGAGACAGGGACACAGGGGTGCTATCTCCCTCAATGGTCATCCTCGGGAAAGTCCTGGATTGGAAAACTGACAAAGGCTTTTTAAGAAAGATTTACATACATCTGGGGCACGTGGGTGGCTCAGTTCCTTAAGCATCAGACTCTTAGTTTTGGCTCAGGGTCCTGGGATCGAGCCCTGCATGGGGCTCCCCGCTCAACAGGGAGTCTGCCTGTCTCCCTCTCTCCCCGCCTCTCCCCCCGCTCATGCTCTCTCTTCCTCTAAAATAATCTTAAAAAAAAAAAAAAAAGATTTACATACCTCTCATAGGGACAGAGAAAAAATTGACAGTGACAAAGGTTCTCAAGTAATAGAGGTCAAGTCTGTCTTGGTCAGGCTGACCCAAGCTTCTTCACAGGACGGGCTCAGGGTGCACAGAGAGAGAACAAGACAGAGACACAGACACAGGGACAGACAGAAAAAAAAAAAAAAAAAAGGAGCTGCAGAACCTCCGGGGCCTAGGCTTGGAACCCCTACAGCCTAACTTCTCCCACATTCTTTCGGTCAAAGCAAATCACAGCCCAGCCAAATTCAAGGGAGTGAAGAAGACGCTCTACTTCCTCATGGGAGAAGTAGCAAAGTCACATGGCAGAGACACGGGCACAGGGAGAAGTAAAGAATCTGTGGTGTTTTTTTCCAGTCTAACACAAAAGGCCTGGACGCGGTCGGGTGTTTACACAGTAGCAATACACGATCCTCTAGCTTCTGAGATTTCTGCACAACCCACTCACCATCCGTCATCCCATGGCTGTGGTTTGGGGTGGGAACCACTATTTTCTGACTTAAAGCGAGTCTCCAGGGACAATAGGCCCCTTTCTCCAAGATGTTTTCTACTTTTCCTTTCAAAACCCTCCCAAAGCCTCAAGGCAGCAGACATTAACTATAGCTCTTATTCAAACTGCTACTGTCCCAAGGGAAATACCCTCCTTCAAACATCGAAATCATTGAATTCTTTTTGTAACATACAAAATATGGGATCCAGGTATATGCTTCAAATAATACCTGGGAATTAGGGGAAACATTTTTTTCCCCTAAAACTTGAAGTGTTGAGCAAAGTATGGAATACCACAATGATCCCTCCCCAACCATAAACATCCTCTACCCCCAACCCTAACTTCTATACCCAATTTCAACTTTATATTCCTTTTCTAGGGATGATAGTCCTGCTTCCAATGTGTACAAATTGGGACACACTCCTTTTTCAGGAAAATCAGAGAAAGGAGCATATGGGGATTGAAAGTTAATAAAAAGAGAGGCTGTAGTAGAGACAAGGGAACAGGACTTTGGTCAATGAGGTTTTGGGAAAAATGAAGCTGAAGGAATGAAAACCCAGAACTTACAAGTGCACCCTTGTCTCGGCTTAGAGGGCAGAGAGTCGAGAGGTGTTCCGGAGGCTCTGATCCGCAGTATTGCAGCTGATCTTTGAAGGGGGGAGAGACCGAGAAGACGGGAATTTGTTTCTGATGAGAAAACCAGAAATGCCCTGAAAAGTGAATGGAAAATGGGCGCGGTAGGGTGGGGAGCCTCTTAGGACAGACAAGCGTTATCTTCAGTGAAACAAAGAATTTTATAAACATCACAGGGGAAGAACTGAAGATACCTGAATTTGTGGCTCTATTTTGGTAAAAGGAAAATAATCACAAGAGTTTTGTGGGTTCCTCTGCTTTACATGTTCACTGAGTGGTCTAACTATTTTTCCCCTTCAAGGTGGTAACTTCTTCAACTCTGGCTTTTTCTACTACAGGGCTTTTGTAGCCAAGGGGGCAGTAGTCCATCTAATTAAACCAGTGTGGCAAATGGCCTTGACTCAAGGATGGTCGCTGGAAACTCCCCCCACATAAAAAGAAGGAATGGTTCGGCTAATTGCCTGCTTTAGGAGTTAAAGACCCCAAATTCATCATCACCATCACCAGGTTATACTGTATATAGTCTATAGATTGAGGTAGGTAGATGTATCCTGAAAGCTTTCCAGTGCACAGCTTGACCTCTGGCACACTGCAATCTAGGTTAATCCTCAAGCCCATCCGGAAAAGGCTTTTTTGCAAGGACAGAGATCCGGATGGATCTGAGAGTGAGACCAGTTCATATCCCTTGTGAAATTTGGAAAAGACCAATTAAGGCCTCCAACCCAACGCCTTCCATCCCAGTGCACGAACTAGTGGTTCACCGGGCTTTCAGCGGCTCCAGAGGCAGTGACCGGTTTAACCACCTCGTGACCAGCCCACCTGTAGTCACACCATCACGCAGTACTTCTTCAGGGCCCTTTATAAAGTTGGGGAACGGCAGAGGAAACTTCTGCCCACATCAAGGGGCCTGATCTGATTTGTACTTACCCACCTAGGGACCGGAAGACTCAGGGCTGCCCTGCCTCTGTCCCCGGCTAGCCGCGTGGGATAAACCAGCAGGTACTCGGCGCCCCCACGGCTCCTGAGGTGGGTTCTGGGGCCGGAAGCCTCCCCACCACCAGGCGGCGGGCAGGGGAAGGGGCGGGGGCGAGGAGGCGGGCCCGGCGGGCGGCGGCGCGGACGATGCACCCGGGGGCCCTGGGGCTGTACGCCCCGCTGCTGGCGGCCGAGCAGAGCGCGCTTGAGTGCCGGGCGGCCCCAGGCTGGGCGCCTGCCCCGCTCCCCCCTCCAGCCCCCCGACCCAACCGGACGCCAGGGGACGCACGGGCCACTCCTGCCGCGGCGGGCAGCCTGCCCCGGACGGCGCTCGGCTCTGCGCGCCCGTGCGTGCACGGTGGCACCCCGCCCGCCCTCCCTGTCCCCGGTGGGTCCCCGCGGGTGCACGGTCCTCTCCTGGAGGCTGGGCACGTGTATTCCCGCCCTTCCCTCCGGAAAGGCCTCTTGGACGCAGCCGACGGCCGCGGTGCGAGCTGCGCAGGACGCGGGTCTGGGTGCACCCTGCGCTCCCCCCCTCCCACCCCCCGGCCGGCCCGGGGGTCTTGGCGGCGGGGGAGGCGGCCGCGTGGCCCTGGGGGACTTTGAATCCGCTGCGGGCTTCAGGACTCGGCCAGACGGCTTGCTGGGGGAGCTTGTCCTGGACCAGCAAGATGGCAACACTGTTTAGCGCCTTTCAGCTTTGAACTTGTAACTCTCTCTGTGCGGGGGGAGTAGGCCTCCGCCCACTTGCGCCGGGCTCCCTGCTGATGGGTCTGTCTCCGCGGGGTCCTTGGGGAGGGGTGGGGGGTTTAATGAGGCCCCAGCCTCCAGACCTCCAGGGCCCCGCGCCCCTCACAGCACGCACGTACTTGGGGACCCCTGGCAGGCGGCGGCTCGCAACTTTAGCCCTATGGGCAACTTGGTGCCTCGGGGTTGGTGGGGTCGCCAGTTTGCAAGGCTGTCCCTGTGGGTCCCACTGGGGCGTCCCCGCAGCGCGATTTCAAAGGCGCCCCGGGCCAGATCTTCACCCAGGAGGAGGCCGAGGGAGCGAGGGAGGTCTCCTCCAAATCTCCCTGGTCCAGCACCCAAACAGGTTGGCCTCGGGCAACACAGGAGCCCCGTGTCAGTACTCACCCCAGGTGCTCCCGCAGACGTTGTGCCTACTTTCCCTCTCACCGGACAACCAACTGGGGCCTCAGCATTGCTGGGCCTAGGCAGGGTGGTGACTCCTCCAAAGACTTTTTTGTGTTGGAAACCCTGGTTTACCTTGGCGGGTAGAGGGGTTGGGGAGCAGAAAGCCCAGGGTGGTTAGGACTCCCAACAGAGCCTGTCCATTCCGTGGCCCCTCGGTCCAGACCTGCAGGGTTCCTATCTGGCCCCGGGGCAATTCTGTGTTTCCACTACAATTTGCAGCTTTATGTGCCCGTAAATCCATTTTAAACTTAAATATTGGAAAACCCAAGGAATGATCACATAAAACGACTAGAGTGAATTTGTGCACCTACTGGTGCTGGACAGACACAAGTCCCCCTCCCCTCACTGTCACTGATTGGGAGTACAGACCCTCACCTAGATTTGTCTAACTCTTTCTCTACATTACTTTACCCTAGCATCCTCAAAAATTAAAAAATAAATCCCCAGAGAGGAGGATTAGCATTTTTTAAATGCACATACCAGGTGCCAAGTAGTTTTTGCACGTGCTGTCCTATGCAAGCCAACAGCCCAGCCCCTCTCAGTGACCATGAGCCCTGGCACCTCCATCCTTCCGCAGGCCTGTCTAGAATGCGAGCTGGCCGTGCCTGCTCCAGGGCTGGGTCCAGCAGGGAGTCCTGCCCGTGCTGAGGATGCGGTGTTGGAGGGGCCCTCACTCTCCCCTCCGGCCTTGCACTCACCCTCTCATCTTTCCTCTTTCATCACGCAGGCCTCTACTCCACGGTCTACGACTTCACCCCAGGACAGCTCCTCTGGGGGTGGCTGGCCCTTTCCGTGCTACTACCTGGCTTCCTGGTCCAGGGCCTGAGCGATCTGTGGTTCTGGGCACATGGACACCAAGGTCATTGTTTGCTGGCTGTGCTAATTCCTGCTCCTTCAGCTTGGCCTGTGGAAGTGGTAAGAACAAGCAGCCTCCTTTCACCTGTGGAGCGGGATTTCATAAGTGCAGTAGGAGCCTATGCATTCTATCCTAGGGTTATAAAAGTTCAAGGTTGGAAGGATGCTCAAAGCCACCACTTTGAACCCCTGCTCTGATAGGCATCCCCTCTTCCAGCCTGCACTTCCTTGAGCATCTCTAACATCAGGACGCTTCTTCCAGAGGCAGCTGTGACCCTTCAAAAGCTCTGTGTGTGTGTGTGTGTGTGTGTGTGTCTTTGGCCAAATTCCGTCTTGCTCTTGTTTAATTTGTTGCTCAAGGCTTTGGAGCCGTAGAAAGTGCCTCACTTAAGGCAGTTGCATTTAAACCCCTACTACCTTAGTTGAAGAAGGTGACATAGATTTAGCCACAGACTAGGCCATGGAGCTGGCCTGGTGACACTGGCCTCAAGGCTTTATTTCAGGACAGAGCCATTTGAGAGCCAGGCCCAGGTTTTTTTTCCATACACAAAGCAGCCTCAGTGGGCCTGGTGCTCAGGAGCCCTACCTGTGGTTCCCCTCTGCAGGTAAGATACTGGTTTCGCTGGGAGTACCTGGATACCTGCAGTGTCAGGAGAGACCTGTCAGTGAGCTTATGTAAATGGCAAATTTCAGCTCTTAGCCACCTCATAATCCCCTCATTGCCAGGAATAAAAAAAAGGGGGAGAAAAGTTTGGCGATCATATCAGCGAAGCCATGCAGCTCACGTGTGTGTTAAGTCCTGGAGGCTGAGGATTGGAAGGGTGTTCAGGAAGTCAGTGCAAGCTTGAGCCAGCTTACTGCTGCCTGTCGTTGGTGGTTTATGCCTTCAGGATTCAAGGCCCTCCTGGGCACCACCTACCATAGTAGAGATGTTCAGGCCCTTGCCTCAGCCCAGCCTAGGAGGAAACCCATTAAGGGCCGGGGTGCCCTGTACGTGACCTTGAGGACAGATAACCAAACATTTGATAACTCAGAAGGAGAGTTCAGTGAATGCCAGTCACTTGAGAGAAACTTCCAGAATAACTGCCCTGTAAGTCTGCCTTCTGGGGCTATGTGAGGACCCTCAGGCCCATCCAGTCCAGTGCCTTCTGCAGGGACGGGGCTGTGTCAGGCCCACACTGCATCTCTATTCGTGCTGCTGGTGTCCACCTGTGACCCCACATTGTTTGCTTCTCCGTGCTCCCACAAAGTTTCATAAGTGGTGGTATGAGTTTCTGGTATGTATTAACACTAAGATGGATAGGGAAGAGACTCATGAAAATTAGGCCTCAGGAAGAACAAAGTCACCTATATCTCTTCCTATTTTAAAAAATAAGGGGAAGTAAGAAAAAAACAATTTAAAAGGAAAAAAGATATGAGAAAAGTCAGGAAGAGGAACTATAGGTCAGAAAGTAGGATAAAGTGAAAACATACAGTTCACGGTGAGCCACAAATTTGGCTCTAAGGTTTTTTTAATTCAATTAATTAACATATAGTGTATTATTCGTTTCAGAGGTAGAGTTCAGTGATTCCTCAGTTGTATGTAACACCCTTTGCTCATCACATCAGGTGCCCTCCTTAATGCCCATCACCCGGTTACCCCATCCCCAAAGCACAGCAAAGGAAACAGTCGACAAAACCAAAAGACAACCTACAGAATGGGAGGTGTTTGCAAATGTCTTATCAGATAAAGGGCTAGTATCCAAAATCTATAAAGAACTTATCAAACTCAACACCCAAAAAACAAAGAATCCAGTCAAGAAATGGGCAGAAGACATGAACAGATATTTCTTCAAAGAAGACATTTACAAACGGCCAATGGACACATGAAAAAATGCTCAGCATCACTCCGCATCAGGGAAATACCAATCAAAACCACAATGAGATACCACCTCACACCCGTCAGAATGGCTAAAATCAACAGCACAAGAAACGACAGATGTTGGCGAGGACGCGGAGAAAGGGGAACCCTCCTACACTGTTGGCGGGAATGCCAGCTGGAGCAGGCACTCTGGAAAACGGCATCGAGGTTCCTCAAGACATTAAAAGTAGAGCTACCCTATGATCCAGCAATTCCACTTCTGGGTATGTACCTAAAGGAGTTGAAAACAAGGTCGGGAAAAGATACCTGTACATCCATGTCCACGGCAGCATTGTTGCGATAGCTAAAAATGTGAAGCAAAGTAAGCAAAGCAAATCAACAGATGAATGGATGAGAAAAATGTGGCCTGTACACACAGTGGAGTATTAATTAGTCTTTAAAAAGAAGGGAATGCTACAACATGGTTGAATCTTGAGAACTTTAGGCTAAGTAAAATCAGCCGGTCCCACAAGGGCAAATATTGTATAATCCAGTTACACGAGGTTCTTAGAGTAGTCAACAGAGAGTAGAACAGTGATGCGGGGGTTTCAGGAACTAATGTTTAATGGGTGCAGAATGTCAGTTTTACAAGATAAAAAGAGTTCTGGAGATGGATGGTGGGGATGGTTGCACACCATTATCAAGTACTACAAATTATTAATAATCTATTGCAGCACTAAATTATGTTAATTTAATAAATTATCAATACCACTGAACTGTACACTTAAAATGGTTAAGATGGCAAATTTTAGGTTATCTGTATTTTATCACGATAAGAAAAAAGATTAACAAAAGGAACAGCCATAGCGCAAAACCTTGAGCTGTTCACTATCTCAGGTTCAACATCACCAAAAAGCATGAAGATGGAGGACAGTACACGTCTTCTTCAAGCTTCGGGCCTGTGATAGACTGGTCTAGATGAAGTGGGTACGTATGGCTTCCTAAGCTGTTAGGACAAATCAGAGCTTGCTGAGAAACTTCATTCCGAAGTTATGTTAATTACTGTGTTTCCAAGGGTCCGCTTGGAGCATTTGTTCCTAATGCAACTAGAAATGTTACACCCTCATCCGCACTGCGCGATATGCTGGGTGTGCATTTGTTCACGCTTGGAGATGTGTGTGGCAGAAGGGCCTGGACGCACGTGATGGGGATGTGGGCTCTGAGGCCTAACTGGGGGCGCAGCTGTAAGCAGGGAACTCAGAAGAACAGAGAGAAGGCGTTTGCCGTCCTGGGGGGACAGCCTGGGGTGCTCGGGGACCAGCCACGGATCACCACCGGGAACTCCTTAAAAATGCAAGACCTCAAGATGCACCTGGACCCACATCACATCACAGCAGACTTTTCCTGATTCTCCAAATGCATCTATTTAACCAGAAATTCTGGGCCTGGTGTCCAGCAAATATACTTAAACAGGCCTCCAGGTTGACTAAAGTTCACGTTTGGGAACCCCGCACTGGTGCTGGAGCCCAAGCATCAGGGCTGAGGCGGGGGGGGGGGCGGGGGCGGCGGGGACCCCACCTACCTGGGCACAGGGGTGTGGCCCAGCCGGCAAACAGCCGCCCCCGCTCAGAGGCAGAAAGCCTGCAGAGGCAGTGTGCTTGGTGAGCAGTGTGAGCGCAGGGTGAGAATTTTCTAGATGGGAGCAGTGTGGCTGGGGACAGATTAGACTGGATCACACAGGGACTTGCAACTGGGGGAGGAATTTGGGTTTTACCCTCCAGGCATTGGAGACCAATGGAAAGGTTTTAAACCAAGGAATAACACAGTCCAGTGAGGCCCTGAGGAGGGCAGTGGTGGGGACGGTCGAGACCATGGGGTATAGTGGGGAGAGACCGGGGGCCAGGCAAGCAGCCAGAAATCTGGGCGGGAGCCGATGGGGGCCCAGAATGAGGCATCAACCCCAGGGACAGAATTTGACAGGAGCTAGTGACCAGTCCTCTCCCTTCCTGCTGCCACCCCCACCCTGCCTCAGCTGTGACCCCGGTGTCCCCAACAGTTTCCAGTGATGTCATCACCTGAGTTCCTCCCTCTGTCACGGGACCCAGACACCCCATTCACAAAACTAGGTGGACTACATTCCCCATGGCTCTTTATTTCTTAGAAACGAGACCTAAACCCCCAGCTAGACCAGAAGAGGCTCCTGCTGTCCGGCCCCTACCTCACTGTCCCCAGCATGGACCCACCATTTCAGTGGCCACTTCCTGCCCCATCGGCCCCACACGTGCTCTCTTCAGCCCTGCTCCCGTCTGCCTGTCCAAGGTGCGTGCACCCCTTCTTTGCTGGGAGCCCTCCCTGACCACACTGTCCTCGGGCCCCAGACTCATTCCACCACGATCCACAGCTCAATTTGACACGATTTTCTTTCTGCTTAAACTTTTCATGAGCATATGGTTTCTCTCCCCAGCTGAGCCCTGGGCTTCTGGAGAAAGTCTTTCCTTTGCTTCCTTTCCTTCATGCCTTCTGTCTCCAGCAGGTGGTAAAAACCCAACGAAAACATGCATTGACCTAGTGAAGGCTTCAGGGAGGGTAGGAAGAGGGAGAACAGATGATTCGGGACTGAAAGGAAAGCTACCCTCCCTGGTGTTTGCAGTCCTGACCTTCCCTGTTGTTGTTGGGTTTTTTCCTTAACATTATGCTTGTGTCAGAGATCACAGCTTCAAAGACTCAGTAAGAAATCAGTTCACTCCAGGATTCCAAATCATGAAAAAGGAACACGTTTCCTTAAGTGTCTTTCCTGGGCCCTCGGAACCATGAATAAACCCGTTTCAAAGAGGACCTCCGTCCACTCTGGCCGCAGACGTGTTGGCCAGAGATCAGAGCGAGGCTCGTCGTCGGCATAGCCAGAGTCCTAGGGAGGCCCTTACGGAGGGAGCTTTTCAGGTGACTTTAAAGATGCATCTTGCTCCGATTCAGGAGCAGATAAATTAGGATACCCCTCCCCCATTTTTCTTAACTTGGACAAGACAGACGTTCACAGTCCCAGACGGCCTTGGTGGGCACAACTGTCCCTGCCGTGAGCAGGTGTAGTAATCACCCTTGTTCCTGCTCGTGAGGACGCCGAGGGGGGACCTGGGTGCATGAGGGAGAACTGCTGTGTGAAAACCCCAGGTCCACGGCGCCCGAGTGTGTGTGCCTGGGGAGTGGTTTCATTTTCCCGTTTGCTACACGACTCTTCAGGTGGTAAAGGATGGGGACCCATGTCACCTTCCAGACAACTTCCGTAAGCCGGGAGCGTGGGCTGAGGTTTCTAGGATGGGAAACACAATGACACGGGAACGTTTCCGAACTTCTCTTGTGTTGATTCCTTTGTCTCGACTGTAGGATGGTCACCCAGCCAGACTGTGACACCTTCCTGTCACGCTCCAGCCCCCTGTCTTGTCCCCAGGGAAGCCCCCTTTTCTTTCCTTGTTCCGCCCTGTGCCTGCCCCAGTTGCAGAGACACATAAAGTTCCACATTCTGTGACCATGACGAGGAGAGTCTTCTCATTTCCTTATGCTCTAAAGCAAGGACAGCATGATGCCTTGCAGCACACATTTGTTGAGTCGATTAATTCCCATCCCAAGAAGTCCTGGGGTGGAAGATGCAGGTCAGGGTTAGTGCCAGACCTCGCAGGGCCCAAAGCAGACCCCAGCAAGCCTGTCCGGTCCAGGCTCCCATCCCGCCACCCCGATCCTGCCCACATGTGGGCAGAGTGGGCCTCTGGCCGGCCTTGCAGAGCAGGATCACCCACCGTCGCATCTGGGTCGGACCTGATGACAGCAGCATGGGGTCTGAGCTCGGGGGCTCTGATGCCTAGATAGGGCAGCCTGTTCTAGAATGCTGGGTGTCTGTCACCGATCGGCCAGGAAAAGGGTGTGGGGCATCCCGTTGAAGCTGTCACAGTCTGGCTCTGCACCCCAGGCCCTTGCTCTTCCTCAGGCATTAGGATGCCGCGTCCACTGCTCTATCGAAGGAGCGGGAAGCCTTCCGCCGAGACCAGGTGCTGCTGCAGGAGGGCCGACCTGTCTGCCCTCCGCCTCCCGGAAGCCCTGAGGCAGCCGGGGCCCCCACCTGCTGCTCCAGATGCATGTTTTCCTCGCCTCGGACTTCACAGATATTGTGCCAGGTGAGAAAAGCCCACCCCTGAGCACGAACCGCCTGCCTTCACAAGGGGAACACAGAGGAACGCCCGAGTAAGTAAATCCGGGCATTCGATGATTTCCCCTGTTGGGGAGAAAGAGGGCAGCCCGCACTCACCAGCACAAGACGATGGTTTGAATCGGCTTTTGTTTGGGGCTGGCTGCTTTGGTGGGGGTCAGTCCACACAGTAGAAATTGGAGATGGTCACATTTCCCTGGGAACACCTTGGGAAGGGACCCCACACGACTCCTTCATAGGATCTGTGCACCTGTTTCTCCTGTGTCCTCAGTCACCGGCCTGACGGGACGCAGCCAGAGGCTTGAGCCCAAGAGCCTCGTAGAGACTGAGAACAGCTCTGGCCCAGTGAACGTGTGTCCCACCCGCGTCTCCTCCGGTGAAGACTCTCTGTGTCTCGTTTTCTCTTGGTCATGTCTTGATTCTCTCCCAGCACCCTGCTCCTCCTTTTTCCGAGTGTCCACATTTACGTGTGCTTACATGAAACGCGCGGAAGTCGTGAGAGCACTGTCCTTCTGGTCGTCCCTGTGGCGGGGCCCGGCACAGCTTGTGTTCTTGTTTTATTGCTGTGCCTAAATCTCCTTCCTAGGGCTTGAACAGCAAAGCGCATTTGGGAGGGAATGTACCATGGTCAAGGCCATCTAACTGCTTCGTCATTGACAGAGCTTCGGCAGGAGGGCTTAGAGGATCAGGGGCTCGGCCACTTTTCCTAAAGGGCGGACAAGGGAAGAGCCCCGCTCCCTTGCTGGGGAGGAGCGCCCACTGCATCATGCAGAGAAAATATCTCCCGCACGTCCTTGTTGCTTCCTATGCCTAGGCGTGCGTGTCTGTACACAGAGTTGTGTTATCCACCCATTCGGGTGCTTGGTTAGGGATGCCCTTGGGGAAGCCAGGTTTTATGGAGAGGTTAGGCACCCCACAAACACCGCTGTTGTCCGCTTCCCCTCCAGGTGTGAGCACGCTGTGCCCCTGGTCCGCACTGGCCTGGGCCCTGGTGTGCCATGCTTGCTGCGTGGGCTTCATGAAGCCGGTCAGCTCCTCACGCCATGGGCCACCCTCTTCTACCAGCAGCCCTGGAGGATGGGCATGTTGGGGGCCCGTGTCCGGAGCCTGGTTCTCTTCTTCAGAGCTTACCACGTCTGGGTTTTGGTTTCTGGAGGCAAGCAGGCTGTCAGTGGCTGCGTAACAAAGCACCCCAGACCTTGATGCCTTAAAATCACAACCATCAGCCATGGGGCCCACCAACCTTGGTTCTGGGGGGCTCACTGGGCACCTGGGGGGTTTCTTGGCAGGGGGTGGGGGATCACAGGTGGGTGCAGTAGGACGGCAGGTGTCTGGATCCGTAAGGAGGCTCCACTGGGCTGGCCGTACAGACGGCATCTTTGCTTACATGCCTGGCACCCCGGGGCGCCCCCATTCTCCTCAACAGAGCAGCTGGGGCTGTGGACATGGCAGCTGGGAATTCTGAGAGAAAGCAAACAGAAGCTGTCAGTCCTCTTAAAACTGGCCTGGCCCTGGGTCAGCGTGGCTTCTGTTGTATTCTACGTGTCCAAGTAGTCACGGCCAGTCCAGAGTCAGAATGTGGAGGAACGGACTCCATCCCCCGTGCGCGTCCAGGGAGGGGAGGAGCGTAGGGTGCCTCTCTTTGCAGACACACTCTCTTAGCTTAGGGAGCCCAGCCCCAACACCCGGCCACGTCCGGAGCACAGCTGCAATTGTGCTCACGATACACGACACAGGCCATGTTCTGTATCACAGGCTGAAATCTCTTCTGTCGACAAACAGGCATAGGGTCCTGCCTGTCCCGACCCGATACAAAATATACAGTACATACTATGATGTCACGCACAGCTTCTGAAAGCCCTCCATTTCTTCTGAATGCTGGCTTTTGGACCTCTTCTCTGTTTCCAGTAGGGCACCTGCACTGAGCCAAGCCCCGCCCCCAGCCCTCGGTATAGACGCACGCGGATGAGAGTGGTCTGTGTGACTCTCGGGGTCTGTGTGACTCTGCAGGAGTCCTGCAAGGGCCTGGGTGTCCCTGCCAAGGAGAGGTGTCTCTTCTGGCCCTCAGCGAATACACTCGGCAACTCACGTTTTAGGGAATAGGAGGCATTGAGAAATATTTAGACTTGAGCCTTACTACACATGTTGGCAGAACAGAGAAAATTTTTTGAAAGAAATTGCGCTCCTAAAGAAAGATTAACTGTTTTATTCATTTAAAAGAATTTGCTCATTTTCTATGTACAGAGTGCATGGGTGCGTGTGTGTACTTGTGCACACATAGCTGTGGAAGAAGGAACAGCTTAGTCTTAGGAAAGCTTCTAAAAGGAGCTATTATCTTGAACAGAGATGACAAGCTCTGAAAATGGTACTAGGACGTCCAGTTGTTTGCACGGTGGTCACTGTGGCAAGAACTGTGTTTTGTAGACACTCTCTACGTCTGCTAGCTAGCATCACAGCTCAGCTGTTATGTCACATACACGGTGTCCTCGTTAATCAGCTCCGTCATTACTGGGTTCCAGGCATGGCCCCAGACCATGCGGAAGCCACGAAGGTGACAGGAGGCCTGTCTTCAGGCTGCTTCTAGTCCAGTAGGGGGATAAGCTCCATACCCAGATAACCAAACAAGGAGGCAGAATGTGGGTAAATCCTAGGAGACGAGATTGTCTGAATTCACAAGGACGGTGAGGATCACTGCCTGCCGGGATGACCAGAGATGCTTTGGACCAGAAGGTGGAAGCCAGGCTGCGTCGCCAAGAGCGGGGGAGAGAAAAGGTAGCCGGCACTGCAGAGCACAGCTTTTGGGATCAGGCAGCTTGCTTTGGGACTGTGGCTCGCCCTTCACTGTTACCAGCCCACTCGGCGGAGGGACTGGAACGCTCCACATCTGTTTTTCTGTCACACATTAAGCACAAGACCTCTTGGTGTTGCTGTGACGATTATATAAGATCCATCTACTTCCCAGGGCCCCCTTTGAAGAGTAAATAAGTAACTTGGCGCACAAGAACCAGCGCCTCGTGGCCATTACTGATGATGAAAGGGGGGAGAGACTTTCAGGGGAGCAGACCCTGCAGGACGGAGCCATGAGCAAATGGAAGGGGCAGGAGGGGCAGCTCCTGTCCAGGAGAGGCGGGTGGCATGGTCACCTCCTGCTTTTAGGAGAGCCCCAAATGGCTGATCAACCCCGCAAGCCATGGGGCCCCCAGACCGTGAGGATGTGTGGTGGTGGACACGTTATGGAGCCTCTGCAAGCCTCGATTTCCACGTCTGAGAGCCGGGAGTAAGGGTGCCCATCTCGCTGTGCGGGAGGCTGAGGGACACGCAGCTTCCGGCCCGCTCCGCGCCCGCGAATAAAGGGGAGTTGGCGTTTGCAGAGCAGGGTGTCCCCCTACCAGTGTGCCTGACGAGCTGGAGGGACACGTGGAGAGGGTTTCCATTTGCCGTCTGTCACTGTCCTATGCCCAGGAGTCTGAGAGGCCATTACGGGAGGAAGGGAAACAAAACTTTGTCCTTCCCAGCCACTCACTCGGTCGCGAGAACCCAGAGGTCAGAGCAGGTCAGTGGGAAGGAGAGAAACCGGACTGCACCGGAGTGCAGGCGTGCCGTACGGCCCTCGCCCGGGTGACTTGCAGACTCCTTCAGGCTCCGCTCGGCCTAATGGGGTGCTGAGGGTGCTCATCAGAGCCGGGGACTCCACTCACGGAGGTGACCTGCCACGTCCAGGGTCGCCAGCCAGCCGGCGATGTTACCTAGGCCGGGCCCTGATCCCTGGGTGTCTGGTCCAAGCCTCCTGCCAACACCGTGTAAATGTCAGGCCTGCCACACTGCCCTTTCACGCACCTCCCCCCTCCCCAGCGGGCACCTTCCCTGGAAGACGCAGGAGCCCTGACCCAGAGAGAAAGTGACTCCTTTGGGGTGAATTGTGTTGTGTTGGCAAAGAGAAAGTTGTTGTTATTGTTCCAAAAGCCAAAAGACCACAGAGTATTTAGAAATCCACTTTCTAAGGAGGATGGGCCTGGGGGCTTGGAGTAGCTCCGTTTTTTAATGGTTAATGGCTTTGCTTAAATAATGGAAACCGTGCCCCCAAGGTCAAAGCAGGAACTTCTGGACTTCCTCTTTCATTGATTCACTCAACAGAAGTATGAAGCATTTGTAGTCTTGTAGGTTCTGTGCTAGGACTTGTTCCTACTCTCCTGTGACCTCTTGTTCTCGTCTTCAGGTCCTGGGAGTACCAACAGAATCATTAGTAATAGCTAACATTTTGGGCAGGATCATCATGCATTGGACACTGTTCTAAGCTCATTAACTGTCTAATTTCTCACAGCACTCAATGAGACGAAACCCATTTTACAGGTACAGAAACTGAGGCATGGAAAGTCAGGCATCTGGGCAGACAGAGGCGATATTCAGATCCAGCTGGTCTGATGCTACGAGCCTAGCCATAACCAGCAAGCCACACGGCCGGGCGGTGGAGCTGAGAGCGTTTGAGCTGGGGGGGCCTCGGGGCCTCCGTGCCCCCACTTCTCAGCCTGGCTGGCTGTCGGAGGCACTCAGGGGCCTTGCCAGGGATGCAGGCCCAACAGGTTTGAGGGGGACCCTGGAATTGGTGTTTTGGAAGCAGGGTCAGGTGGTGCTGATGGCCAGCCTAACTGAGAACGCCTCGCCTTCCCTTCCCTTCCAGAGGAGGCAGCCGGCCTCTGGATGATTTGTGAATGCCCTGCAAAGCCAGGTTTGACGTCTTCCACTTGTTACCAGCTCACTCACTTAAGCATGCACATACAGCTTCCTCCGCGTGCTGGAAATGGACTCAGAGGCCGGCATGTGGGCAGGTGGAGCCTCAGGGGCCCCAAAGACACAGACCCATGAACGCAAGCTCACGCAAGCTCTGTGACGGAGACCACCCCGCAGGAACACAAGAGGCCGAGACAGAGTGTCCCGAGAAGGCTTTACAAAAGGGGGCATTTGAGCTGGTCTCGGGGGATGAGCCCGGCCGGAAGAAAAGGGGGTGGGGGGGCGGGGGCATTTCAGGCAAAGCTGCAGAAACAAGACAGAGTGACAGGGAGCCCGCGGGAAAGTAGCGTGGGTGGCATTGGAGATGAGCAGAGCCAGACTACTGGTTAAAGGTGATGAAACAGAGCTTATTAAGTCGGTTGCAACAGCAAAGAACTGACCTCAATCTCAGTTTGTGGGGCGGTGGCTGGGCGTTTTTAAGGGAGGATGGGGGCGTGGACTGGGGGGACATCGGACGTTTGAACAGGGTCAGGGAGATGGAAATTTATCAACAGCGGGAAAGGGGGTGGTTCAGGGGACTCTGCCATCTGATCGGGAGGAGGAGCTCACTTCTCACATCTTGATGACAGGGGCAGTGTTCATGCAAGTTAGAGCAGGCTGCCCTCCCACCCCTAGGCCGGGAGGGTGTTCTTGAGCGTTGGTGCTTCAAAGAGACAGCTCACTGGTCCTTGAGGAGGCAGTTCTGGGTGGCAGAGGATTTACACCTCAGAGACGCAGAGACGGGGATTTGTACGTGCAAGCTTTCCAGAGTAACTCATCTCAGAGGGGGTTCACAGCCTCTCTGCCTTTCAGCAGATTTTGGCTGGAACAGAGAGTAAATCTTCCTGACAGTGTTAGCTTTCTTAGGCAGAAACTGAACTGGGGCCAGCTCATCACCCTAAGGATGAAGCCTTGAGCTGTTCGGAGCTGTGGGAGTGTTTGTTCAAGTCTCTTAATGTGTGTGGGGGGAGGGGTGGTTGACAAAGGCATTTGTACTACATGTCTGCAATTTGTATAGGCCAGGCTTAAGGCTGAGCAAGAGCAGGGCTTCGAGATGCCGATCTGAGTCAGGCTTGGTCAAGGAGAGAGTCTTTGTTGGTGGTGGTGTTGTGTCAGTCAAGGTTCTCCAGGGAAACAGAACCAATAGGCTATAGAGACATGCGTGAGAGGAGATTTATTATGGGAATTGGCTCACACAATTTTGGAGGCTGAGGTAGGGCACAGTATGCCTGCCGCCAGCAGGAGAACCAGGAAAATGTGGGGTAATTCAGTCCGAGTCCACAAGACCGAGAACTAGGAGCTCGGATGTCCAAGGAAAGGAGAAGTTGGATGTCTCAGCTCAAGAAAAGAGAGAATTGCCCTTTCTCCACTTTTTTGTTCTCTTCGGACCCTCCACAGATTGGACGAGGCCCGCCTGCCCTGGTGAGGGGGTAAGGGTGAGGTTCTTTACTCAGTCTACTGATTGAAGTGCTAACCTCTTCTGGAAACCCTCACGGACACACTCCAAAATAACGTTTTACCAGCACCCGGGCATCCCTTAGCCCAGGCAGGTTGGCCCATCCTGGTAGCCAGCACAGGGACTGTGGGAGCGCAGGTTGGAAGATGACTCTGCAAAGGAAGACTAGGGATGCGTTGTCAACAGGATTGCCCGCCTTGTCGAGGAGTGGGGTCTTGACGCCCCTCAGGTGAGATGGGGCTCCTTCCAAGTGTGTTAGGGAGGGATGACAAGGTCTGATCTGCAGGTGAAACAGATCCCCTGGCTGCGGTGTGGAGGAGAGACCGTGGACAGGGAGGGAAGACAGAGGAAACCATAGGACCCAGACAGGAAGCAATAGGCTCAGAACCGCCATGAAAACGGCTGTTAAGGACAGGAAAAATGCAATGCATTTGAGACAGACTTAAGAATTTGACTCAGCAGGACCAGATAGCTGATAAGATGCAGCTAATTTAAGGAGAGAGAGAGATTCCAAGTTTTGTGGCATTCAGTCCTGAAATAATACCTGCTGGACCTTTGAAACAGTGCCGCCCAGAGCCCGGAGGCCTGGGGAGAGCGGGCGTTCTCAGGATTGTTAAGTAGCTCTTCATAATGCTTTCAATTCTCTCCTTATTTGACTTTCCTCGAGTTAAAATGGTGCCCATGAATGACCACGGCAAAGCTTTCTAAGACTTTTGGCCCAACAGTATTACCTCATACACGGTATTTAAATATACCATCTTCTAATCATGTCCGATTTGTTTACTTATCCTAAGAAATATATTTTTTATATATAAAAACTAGAAACCAGGGGCACCTGGGTGGTTCCACAGGTTGGTGTCCGCCTCTTGGGTTTCGGGTTGGGTCATGATCTTGTGGTTGTGGGATCGAGCCCCACGTCAGGCTCTGCACTCAGCATGGAGTCTGCTTCAGATTCTCTCTCCCTCTCTCCCCCTGCTCTGTCTCTCTCTCTCTCAAATAAATAAATAAAACCTTAAAAACAAACAAACAAACAAACTGGAAACCAAAGTTAAGAAGCCCGCCTGGGTGAGGGGTACAAAGAGCCTTCTGTAGAAGCTGCCGCCATTTTGGACCGTGGAGGAAGGCCCCATGTTCAGCCATCAGGAGTGCTGTTACCTCAGGCCACAGGCCAACTCTACCTTTAAAGAGGCATATAATCGACAAAGCAATACTTTACAAAGTTGTTTGTAAAAGTTTGGGACACTAGTTTACTGGAATTCAGCGGCACTATGAGCCCTACAGATACTTTGAATTATTGCATCATAAAACTAATACATGTGTACAGTTCACATGAGAATATGAAATGTATAATGTTGGAAATAAAAGTCTCCTCTCTCAGCCCCACCTGACTCAGCAGAGAACCACCATAACCATGTGGACTATGCCCTTCTATTCCCTGTGCATTTATGATTCTGCAGATATTTTAATAAACTGCACTGAGAACCGGGAGAATCCCTCTTTGCCAGAGAAGCTCTTTCAGACCTTGACCCTGCTTCTAGCGGGGCCCTGTCAGCCGTGGGCCCCCCAGTGGGCATTGAGGACAAAGCCTCCAACACTGAAGGACACTGCGGCAGAATTTAGGATGGGCGTGTCCCTGAGGCCATGTGCACCTGACTAGGGGTGGTGACTCTCCTTTTGGTCCCGTAGATTATGCTCCTGGAGAAAATCCTCCTTTTGCTGTTGTCTACTGCCTTTCTCCAGGGGGCCTCCCAGACCAGCCTGTGGACCGTAGCTGGAGTCTTGTCTGGATTTCTCATTGGTAAGGCCCAACGTTGCCTTATTGTTCCCTCCCTCCCCAACCCCAACTTGTTTCTTTAAGATGCCCTAACTCTAAGAGCAGGAATCTGCTCAGGAGCGGTTAGGTGGAGAGCAAGGACTGGAGCTCATTGGACTGCCGGTGGTCCCCACCGGGGCATCACAAGTGGAACCCAAGCAAATCTGGACTCAACCTGTCCACTTCTATCAGTAAGGACTCGTGGGCGGGGCTCCCTCCCTGGGGTTCTGGTTGGGGTCAAACATAAGTCTTCCCCGTCCCTCCCCGCTCAGCATCCTAGCACTGGGGGAGCAGAGCAAGGACCCCCAGACATGACACCACGTGCTATTGACCAACAAGAACCCTGGGACGTGGGTGCTGAATTACCCCCAATTCGGAGCTGAGGAAGGTGGCACAGAGCAAGTCAGGTAATGTCCCGTAAGATCAGACATTCTGTAGGTGGTGGAGCTGGGATTCACACCCCACTCCAATCTGGCATCTGGGACAGTGCCTGGCAGTTTTAGGTCATTAGCTTGGTTTTATGAACGAATGACCCCGAGTGCGCCATGCCCACTGTGTTAACTTTGCTTAACAGATGAATGTAAGCTTGAGAGGGCATTCCTCCCTACACTTGGGAAATAAAAATAAAAGTGGGAGGGCCATTCTCAGTGACCCGGGGCATGGTGAGCGGGGAGCCGGGGGCAAGGGTCAGCTCCCAGCCTGAGGGGCTCAGACAGACCCAGCTGCTGATCCTTCTCCCCCTCTTTCTGGAGCTGCCCCAAACCCCTGATTCCCAAGTGGCCCTGGAGGGAGTCCTCAGCAGGAAGATGGTGGGTGAGCTATCGGCAAAGGCATACAAGCTCTGAAGCAGGCAGCTCTGGCTGACATCTTGAGCTCCCCTGACCAACATTTATTGAGTACCTACTGCATGCCAGATTGGGTTTGCAACCCAGAACCTTATGAATGATGTGGCCCCATGGAAAGTTTACTCATTAAATGCACGTACTTTGGACTTGCCTGAGGAGGGGGGCTAGTTCCCCTTTTTGACCTCGGGTGGCTCATTATCAGAGAGCGGTGACATCATTGTGAGAATTCTGAATAATGTGTAGAAGTGGCTCGAGGGGCGCCCACCACAGAGGCACCACTCCTCCCAAAGGAATGCTGTCTCCACGCCCCCGCCGGAGGCCCGCTTTGTGACCCCGCACGCTTCATCCCCCAAAAGTCGGAGAGGATCCACGGGGTCCTTTGTCGGCCCCCCCAGCTCCCCCACACCGCAGTCTGCCAGACCCTCGGGCGCTTCTCCCCGCTTCTACGTCAGGTTTCTTGCTGTTTATAACGAGCGCCTTGAAACCAGGCACTTGATCTAGTACAACAGGAAACTGGAAATAACGTGGGAGGTTACTGGAATGCTCTGTTAAAGAAATTATTGCCGTAGTCAACACTTCTGATCAAAATAAATTAAACTGACAACAATGTGATTAAGATGTTTATGCACAAAGGAAGTGTTGTTGCTGCGCATGGAAATTCCTTGAGATGGGGTTTTTGATGGATATGTTTAACCTTTGCTTGGGTCTTGTGTTTGAGGTTATTCCTTTCCTCCCCCTCCCCTAGTTTTGGAGTCCATCTGCTGGTGTGTGGATGGTTGCATTCTGAGCATTTGATCCAGTTATTTGAAAGTAAAATGAGCATTTCTACCGGACATCACACACACACATGCAAACACATGCATATTTGCGCGCACGCGCACACACACCCATCCGGAGTGCTCAGTTAGGGCTGCCCTAGAGAAAGAAGCCATAGTATCAATAGGATTAAACTTTGTTATTACGTTTATCAGTTTAGAAACATTTGCAGCCTGTGGAAGCTGAGGCCTCCTTAACCTCCCCCGGAATATCCAGCTCTGATACTCCAACAACAGTCCTGTTTGGGATCCCGATTATATTCCCCTATTCGGAATTCCAGAGTCTGGAGTTCTCAGGCTATGGGGAAAATGCAGGACTTCAAGGAACATAACCTTGTGCTCGTCTTCTTTTTCTGCTTCTTTCTCAGGCAGTGTCCCGCCAACTCATTATAGCCTGCCACACCCTCGACCCACAGGCATCTGGCAGAGTTGTGTCCGTCCAGGACTCGTGTGGCATCCAGGGGCTGATAAGGCAGAGACAGAATCTTCTCCCGGGCCCCAGCTCCAGCTGGGGAGGGGCCGGGGAGCCCGGGCACACGCCAGGAGAAAAGCCACAAATCCGCTCAGCGTGGGGACCCCCAGAGGCTGGGCTGGAAAGCCAGACTGCTCTGGAGGGTTGTTTCCTCAGTCATCATCACTGGCTGCTGGTGAAACTTGCCCTAAAACAGGAAATGGGTCTAAGATCAAAGCAGCCTTTGGAGAAGAGTCCTGGCTGCTTTCGTCCCCCTTCGTGGGGGCTGAGCCGGCACTACACCCAGCAGAGGACACCCCTGTTTCCCCAGCAAGACCTCCGACTGTCACCCCAGGACCCCCTGTCCTCGGAGGAAGGCTCTGAGTTTCAAGGTGCCCTGAACTCGGAAGCGGTCCTGTTGGAAACCTCCAGTTTGGTCTCTTTTGACAGCGACAGCCATGACCCAGCTCCTGCCCAGAAGCAGTCAGCCGCACGGAGCGAGCACAGCCTGAAGGAAGGAGCAGGGGTGCGGTGGGCGGTGGGCGGAGAGGAGGGGGAGGACAGGAGAGCTGCACGCTGTACTTCAGTGCCACGGCCAAGGGGACCGCAGCCGCACCCCAGGAAGGCAGGCAGGCAGGTGACTCCGCAGACATCCCACCCTGGGAGGAGGGCAGAGCCCTGCCCTCGGCCGGCCACGTGGCCCTTCCCTGCCACCATGGCAGAAAGCAGCCCGATCCCAGGCCCGGGCCCTTCCGGAAGCTTCCGCCACGGCGCAGGCTTGGTTGGCAGAGGCCCCGGCAGCTCAGAGCGTGAGGCACAGCAAGAGTCCACAAGGGACTGGAACCTTCCTGCCACTCTGGGACACGGATGTCACTGCCAAAGGGGAGCCTGCGGCCCGCAGACGAGCCTTGCCCCACATCCCAAGTGCGAGGCTGCCCACGGGGACTGCGGCTGGAGGGCCCGGCTAGAGGCCAAGGCGACTTTCTTCGTCTGACCACAGACCAGCAACGCAAGCTGGTCCCTGGGCTGCGGGCAGGAGAATCCCATTTCCGACACCGGTACCCCCAATGCACCCCCGTCTGGACCTCAGTTTGCACAACCGAAGCCTGAGGGAACTGCAGCGGATTATTTCTAAGCTCCAGGGTGAACAGTACATGCACACGTATGTATAGGACACACTTTCCCTTCACAGTGTGGTGGGGGGGCTTCCATTCACAATCACCTGATTCCTCTCATGAACTATATGATCCCTGTTTTATTTTATTTATTTACTTTTAAAGATTTTTTATTTATTTATTTGACACAGAGAGACACAGCAGGAGAGAGAACACAAGCAGGGGGAGTGGGAGAGGGAGAAGCAGGCTTCCTGCCGAGCAGGGAACCCGACGCGGGGCTCGATCCCAGGACCCTGGGACCATGACCTGAGCCGAAGGCAGACGCTTAACGACTGAGCCACCCAGGCGCCCCTATTTTATTTTATTTTAATATTTTTGTTGCTATAGCTTCTAGGAAACGCAAAGGTAAAGCCCAGAGTTCTGTTGGATTCTGGGTTCTTGTTACAGTTGGCTTCTGCTGACACTGAGGGTTATTAATCTCTGGAAAATGTATTTTTCCTGCCTTATTTTATGAAAGCTCATGGGAAGATGATGCACCCCCTTTCTGGAAGCAGATAGGAAAGCTGTGCTTCTAAATCATCAACATAACTGAAAATGCAAATGTCATCCTGAGAATCCCCTGGCAGAAAAAAATTATATACATATATATATATATATATTTTTTTTTTTTTTGGCTAAATACACAGCCCTCCTTCCCGCAGGTCAGCCGGCCATCGACTTGGAGTCAGGTGGCTCCTCTCCACCCCTGACCTCACACTTCATTACTGTACTCCCTCCCCCGCTCCATGTGAGATGCTACTTGTGATCTCAGCTTCCCCCTAAAACGGGTTCTTGGTGGACAGGCATTTCCAACGTCTCTGGAAGCCTTCCTTCAGAGCTGGTTAAAAAAGTGCGGTCAGAAACCACAGGAGCAGAAGGCAGAGCCCGGGTGGAGGGCTGGGCGCTGTCCACGGGCGGTCCGCTCTACCTTTCCCAAACACCTCTGGGTTCAGGGGCAAGAGTCAAGCCCCAGAGAGGAAGTGTAGTGCAGCTTCGCAGTGAGCTGTCAGACCGTCATTGTCCCTGTTGCTGGCCACAGACGCCAAGGGCAGATAGCAGACAGTGGCTCTGAACTTCAGTGCAAGTACCTGTAAGAGCCCCCACGCCACTGCCTGGCGGAAGGAGTGTCAGAGACAGAGCTGGGCAGAAGCGAAAGCAATAAAAGCAGATGATATCAAGGACCATTGCAATAGGGGTCAAGAGAAAAGTCTACACCTGGACTCCATTCTGGATACAGCATGGACAAGAGGGAACCGAGGGTCAAGGAGCAGAGTGGGGTCAGTGGACGGAAATGTACCGAGGGGAAGCCTGAGGGGTAAGGGAAAGACTGGCTAAACCAACCTATCAGGGCTCCCGCTGAAGGCGGGCCAGGTGGTCCGACCTCACCTGGGGCCGCTGGGGCCTGGGGAATTTGACCAGATACAGAAGGTGATGAGACCTTGAGCGTGGAGGATTCTGCTAATATTGACTCAGCAGGATTCTTGCTAAAACGGGACAAAGCAGAGAGAAGTGTGGAAGTGGACCTCATTGGAAAGTTCAGGGGAGACCTGAGCAGGGTTTGGTCAAGGGGATACTCTGTTAAGAAGGTGTGGGCTGTGGCATTGGCGACTCTGCCCAGGACAGTAGAAGGCGCTTCTCTGGGCCAGGACCCTCCCGAAGGCTCACCAGGGACCGAATGCCCTTGCACCCTTGAAGAAATGGTTACTGGACAAGTGGTTCCACTTGTCTACACTACCTGTCTTCATCTTTGTGCTCGGGATGTGTGGGGCACAAGTATGACATTTTTAGAGGGAAAGGCCAAAGCCCTTCAGGTCAAGAGCACCAGGCGCCACATGGACTTGAACCAGCTGGGTTCGTGACCCTTCGCAGCCAGGGGGAGTGTCCCCCGTGGGGGCGGCTCAGTGAGAGGTGGGAGAAAGGGCTCAGAGGAATATGGGCACCAGACCAGCTCCCACACGTCAGAGGCTACTCCTTTCCTCCCTAGAATATTAGGAGTAGCTTAACCGCTGCTTGGTAAGCTCAGCATTCTATACTGGATCTATTGGATTGTCATCACTGCCTCCGTAAGTGCCCAGCAGCCAGAGCTTCAAAACACATGTGTCGCTCCCACGGCTTGGCTTCGAGGGTATTTACCTTATAGCTGCTGTTGCACCTGCCCATGTGGCTTTCTTGATTTCTCTAAGGATAGTTCACTTCCTTAGTGAAGTGAACTATGAAGCCACAGAAGATGCAAGAAAGGGACTGACTACCAGTATCCTTAAACACTACAGACCAGACAAATACTACCTTCACTGCTGTTTCTAAAAAGCAGGGAACCCCGGGCTCTCCAGAACCTGTGGGAAACAAGGGTCGATTCTCCTGTTTCTACAGCGAATGCATGCTGCTTGCGGCCGGCTCTCTGCTTCAGCTGTTTGCCCTGGGAAGTAAGTAAGCCCATGGGCGGCTCATGGCAAGTGCTCAGTCAACACCCGGCAAGTGGAATTGAATTTCTAGGTTTTTCCTGGATGACCAAGTATTGTACTTCCATAAGCAGTGCTTCTGAATAGCCCTTTTGTTTTTGTTTTTATTATTTTACTTTTTGAAGTAATCGCACACCCAACGCGGGGCTCAAACTCAAGACCCCGAGATCAAGAGTGGCACGCTCCACCATCTGAGCCAGCCAGCAGCCCCCTGAACAAGCCATTTTGGAAGCGGGTGTTTGTAAAACTGTTACAGACCCCCTGCCTTTTTGGAGAAGTCTCTGATCTTGTAAGAACAAGACAGCCGCTCTTCCGCTCCCATGGGGGAATCGGAACTCTGATAAAGGGGCAGGTACTTCTATTAAGAAGCAGAAAGACAATTGTAACTATGTGGTGACAGATGTGATCATTTTTCAATATATACAAACATCAGATCGTTAGGATGTACACCTGAAACTAACATAATGTATGTCAGTTATACCTCGATTTTAAAAAGGCAGAAAAATGAGAATGGAAGTTCTGTCTTCTGCGCTCCCATGACATCGGCAGGGAACCTAGAACGAAGAGCCCTGTGAACATCTTGTCACAGCTGCCTTATGGCAGGTGTGGGTCGTATGACTGAAACAGAATCAGATCGGTGAGACAAGGTGAAGTTCCCTCGTTAAAAGCAGGGGCCTGTGTGAGCTTGGGATTTGAAACAAACACAATGGTATCCAGCAAGGAGCACTTACATTCCCCTCCGGGGTCTGCGGGTCCTCCTCGGGGCTCGGTGTCGGGCTGCCAGTCAGAGCACCATCCATGCGCTCTCCATCCCGGGAGAGAGGAGCTGTGGACACGCCGGCCAGAAATTCAGGCCACACCGCCCGTCCTGCCACGCTCTGTGGCCTCAACAAGTCATGTGGCCAAGCCCACCTTCCGTGGAGAGAGGGAAGAATCCAGCCCGGCGGGCAGCTGCCCTCGCACCCCATTTCTCCAGCCCCAGGTCCTGGACTTCGTGGCCGAGTTAATGCACATCTAACAAGGCTCTGAATTTACAAATCCAGAAAGAGATTCTAGACATACCCCAAAGCCTCGGCATTTATGAGTCCAGAGATAGGTTCGATATTCATGTCCTGATATATCTTTTTAGACGTCAAAAAGGAGGGCTGATACCCATTTCCTCTCAACACTCTACAGGCTTGTCCGGAGCTCCTGGGACCAATGTTTTTGGCTCTGGCCTTGGCCATGTCTGCCTTAGTTTGGATTCTGTATTCCTTCCTTTCTCCTGACCTCAGGCAGTGTACCCGTTCCTAAGGGCGGCTTTCACAGCCCTCAGAAAGGCAACCAGAACAACCTGAGACCAGAAAGGGAGACCCTTGGGTAGGGCATTATGTGGGGGCTCGGGTAGGGGACCCCGGCTCCCCAGATGGGCCTCTGGCTTCCTTCTCTCCTGCATCCTTTTCTTGTTCTAGCAGAGAGAAGAGGTGTTTAGAGAGCAGCCAAGATACCGTGGAAACGCTCGAGGTGGCGGGACCCTTGGCGGCAGCCTCCTGGGGGGGCCCAAAGCCCCGCTCGATGCCTTGTTCTGCTTATGCCTCCAAAGGACCAGAGGAGAGGTTAACCTCCGAAATTGTTAGCCGGAATAGTGGTTTGTTTGGTTTTTCCCATTATGTTCTGCCGCACCAACCATGAGATTTGTACATTCTTTCTGAGCTGTTTCCTGAATACATTCTCGAGTTAAATGCTGATTATACTTAAGTATTTTAAGCATCAAGGAAGGATTTTACTTTAAACCTCAGTCTGGTTATTCCTTGAAATAAGGCTATTACTTTCCTGCCCTCCTGAATTTAATTCAATTTTCCATACCATTTAGGGTGACAAACTACCCTGGTTTCCCTGGGGCTGGAGGGTTTTCTGGGATGCGAGATTTTAGGGCTAACACCAAATAGTCCCAGGCCAATCGGGATGGCTGGTCACCCTAATATCTGTCAGCCCTATTCACTTTTTGTCCTTTAATGTAGCCACCCGCTCAGAGAGGAGAGAACTTATTCCCTGATTAAAAATCTGGGAAAGTGTGCAAGTTTCCTGACATAAATTTCTCTATCACCAGACCCCTATCCCCTACCCTCATCAGTCTTGCAAAAAATCAATTTGACTAATATCCCCCTTGCCAATCAGGCCTACCAAAGTCAATATAATCACTAACTTCAAGCTATATCGATGCCAGGAGAGATCCTGCTCTAAAGTCAAAGCTATAATCCAAATTTTAAGTTAACATCTCTCAGGGAGGAAATCTCCCATGGAAAAATACCATGGAAAAATCCGTGACTTTGACCACACAGATACATTCATTATGGCAAGACTATAATCACAACATTGCCCGTCAGGGTTTCCATTATAAACGGGGTCTGAATCGTGGTGGAGCACAATTCTTTCCAGCTGGAGTAAACTATGGACAGGTTTTCAGCCCATTGGGGATTTTTCTGATTTGTTTACAAATTGGCAAGGCTGGGGGTGGGGGAGGGGGGAAGAGAAGCTGAGGCTGGGAATGGAATAAACAATATGGACTTTTGTTCTTAGTTCTTTAAACTGAAACTAAGAAAACACAAATAGCAACCAACCAAGGTCAATTAAGGATGTCATTTGGACCTGATAATTCTGCATTTAAAGGCAACACTTTGTCTTTAACTTACTTTAAAAGATGGAATGTTTGATAAGAGAACAGAGTTTTGCTGCTGCTGCTGCTTTTTTTTTTTTTTTTTCTTATACCTGAAGTTTAGTCAACCACCGATGGAGCTTTGGGCTTTCTGTGCCTTGAGGGAAGCAGCATGAGGGGGAGACCATGTGGGAGATTCAATCTGGGCTCTCTCTGGACTCTTTCTCTAGCTAATTCCCTGACTGGCCATAAACCAGTCTACCTTCCTGAGCCTCAGTTTCCTCTCCTGTAAGGAAGGGGTGCTGTACATCGGTGTGGCTAGGTTACAGGATTCTGACTCATGCCCACCAAGGCACCGGGTGAATTGCCTTGCCCAAGTGACAGGAGCCTTCTCTTCCTTTCCATCCCTCATGCTGACGACCTCTAGAGAGTTGCCATCTGACAGGCATCCTGTGCATCTAGGGGTCCACTGTTTCCCGGGGCCACGGAACCTGGGAGGCCTCCACCCCCTGTCCTGGAGATTGACTTGTCTCAAAGCAAATGCATACTGGATCCTGATGAAGAGTTAAGCTTGTTTGCACTAAAGTTTCACAGTAATTGCTCCAAAGCCATAGAAATGTTTGGGGGCATCTTGCTTTGGCCTCGTGACCTTGTTTGGCATAAGAGCCAAAAACTCATCCATGGTTAAAGGGTGGGTCAGAGACGCTTCTCAGGCCTTGTGGGCTCACAGGATGATAAAATAGCCCTGATGAAAGGACCAGCACACACCATGGGAATCCCCAAAGTGTCAGATCCCCGTGTTCCCTCTTATGTCCAGAAGATCTGGGAATCAGGAAGGGAATCGAGTCTAGCTGTCCGTCATGTATCTGTTTGCTTTAAATGGCAGCCACTATAAAGTGAACGATAGAGCTTTACTTACATACTCGGACCCCACTTCCCATGCTCAAATGTCTCAAGAATTTGGAGGTCAATATATAGTTCTCCCCAGCGGTCAGGAAGTAACGTAAGATTAATCCGAGTAAGGGAGTCAGGTGGACAAGGGTCCAAGTTGAATTTTGTAAAGTTATAAAAACTTTCAGGACTTTGAGTCCTTTGTTTTAAATACCTGTCAGCCAAAAGCTCAGTCTGGCTTGGTTTCGACTTGGGTTTGAAATAAATGGCCAAATGCCTTCTTCTCTCGCTTAATTCATGATCATATTTCGCCGTAACGACAAGTTCTGTGCAGGAACCACCAGCACGCGGAGCGGTTAATGTACTGTGTGGTTATGGGCCTGGCTGACATTGCCGACGGAGACATTCCACGGGGGCTATTTAAGCGGGCGGATATTATGAGTGAAGCACACTTCACACTCACGTTTTACTCTAAGACCTAATGCCGTTGTAATCTGGCCTAACTCCCAGCCCTGGGCAGAGCGGAGCATCCCTGCCTGCGCCTGAAGTCGGCCTCTGGGCCCCCTGCGCAGACGCGCTCGCCCTCCCGCGCGCGCAGGGCCGCGTTGGCCCAGCAGGTGGCGCTGTTGCCTCTCAGCGGCGCCCGGAGCCCCTGCTCTCCTACCTGGTTCTCCATCCAGCATCCTTCTAAGGGTAAGCTTGGGTAACCTTCAGTCACACACCCAAACACCCCACGGGGCCTGCACCACGGGAATGTGAGGGCTCGGCGCACACAGTGCCTTCTGTCTTTTCACAGCAAGCTGATGCCCTATCCCGGTTGAAGTCGTGTGTTTAAGGTTTATTGAGATCATTAGGTGTTCAAATGCCGTTATCCATTTCCTATTAAAGGAACATGACGAATTTCCAATTTCAGGAGCCAGTGCCCTTAAATCTGAAGTCAGCATTTGTGAAATATCCAGCGTCTTACCCATGAAGCTCATTCTTGAGACCCGGCATACATAATACCTAGCCTGCATTTCGGATGACAGGGCCCTTTGGGCTGAGTTTTATTATGGGGATCATTACTGTTGCCATTAAGGAAGAAAAAGTCCTTTTCTGTGTCTCTTCAGGGACATCGAATTCTAGAATGTGCCAGCAATGCTATGGTGTTTGTGGCTCCCACGTTCAGTCTGAATTCCATGGATCTAGAGAGTGCTTTTCATTTCTCTAAGATAATTATGCCCTTCTTAGGTGATGGAATATTAGTATTAAAGAGAAATGACCTAGGAAGCCATGAGAAGTCATGGAGGAACCTTAAGAGCATACCACTAAGTGAAAGAAGACAATCTTAAAAGCCTACACACTGTAGGATTCCAAGTACATGACATTCTAGACAAGGCAAAAGCATGGAGACAATCAGATCAGGGCTTGCCAGGGGTTGGGTGGGGAGGGAGTAATGGGCAGAGCAGAGAGGAATTTTTAGGGTGGTGAAACTATTTTGTGTGACATTGTAGGGTGGTTACATGTCATTATACATTTGTCTAAACCCATAGAATGCACACCACCAAGAGTGACCCTAATGTCGACTATGGGCTCCGGCTGATGGTGGGTGGGTGTAAGCTCGTCATTTGTAATGCTGCACCCTCTGGGGGAGATGTGGATAGTGAGAGAGGCAGTGCACGAGTCAGGGTGGGGGGACATGGGAAATCTCTGTACTGTCCCCTCAATTTTGCTGTGAATCTAAAACTACTCTAAAAAATAGTCTGTTTACAAACAAACAAACAAACTTCTTAATTATGCTCTCAGCGATGGACCAAAACTAAATTCTTATCAAAACATTTACTCAAGCACCTGTAAGTGCCTGGTGCTGGAAACAGAGGTCCCCGCTGTTGGGTATTGGAGCCCAGCAGAAGACAAGCACAGGGGAGCCAGAGGGTCTGTCTCCCCTGTGGGCTTGCTCAGAAGATCAGATGCGGCACATCATGAATAGGTTCCGTTCACTCATTGCAGGTGTTTTGCCAATGTGAGCTTGGAACCTGTGGATTGTTTGACGAGAATCCCAGGTGAGTAGAATACAATCTTGAAAGGCCCTCAGGATTCACACCACCCTCCTTGGGGGCCAGGGGGCCTCTCCATGGAAGGCTTAGTCTGGTGGTTAGTGCATCCACATTCAGTCAGCCTCCCTGGGTTTGAATCCCCGCTCCCTTCCTTGTGAGGTCAGTGACTCCGCCTTTCTGCCTAAAGTGTCCCTCTCTCTGAAGCAAGGGTGACAGTAACAGCCTGCATGGTAGGATTGTGTGTTGAACCGGGTAGGGTAAGACCCAGAATGCTTTTAGCCAAGTGTTTGGCACAGATTAAAAGGATAACATTTAGTGAAGATTATTTTCCCAGGTGGCAGGCCTGTGAAGAGAGGTAAGTAAGCCATGAACTCACTATGTTTGTGGCTACATGTAATTATACAACTTTCCTCTGAGATGTTTGAAGTCCCTCAAAACTTGCAATACCCACGTGGCAGCTTTTGTCTGCCCTGTCCTCCCCAGGAGGCCATGTCCCACGGTAGGGACAGAGATGACACCAAGCCCTCACTCTGTCTTGCGGGACTCAGTGTCAACCATCTGGCAGGCGTGTTCAGATTTTCCTAAGACCAATGTGAAAATCCTATGGGGTCTTTTTGGTCCCAAGGTAAAGCCAAGGATCGGCTCTCATAGAACTTTCTCCTGGAAAGAAAAAAGGTTACAGTTTTTTTGTGTGTGTGGCTTTTTATTTTTATTTTTTTCTGGTTTAGAGAGTTCCTGACGTGCTTCTTCTTTTCTTCATACTTAGGGACAGCAGAAATGATACACAGCCTCCCCGTGATCGTGGGGTGCTATGCGCTGGACCGTGAAATATTTACTGAGAAATTTTTAATAAATAAACCACAGCCATGAACCCATGTGCCCTTATAAACTAGCCATTTCTCAGGGGGAGAGTTCAGGAGTTTTTATGGAGCAATACTATGTTCTCATGAGAATTTTATTAGGATTCAGAGACTTGAAATCCATCAAGCAGGAAATTTATGAGGTTACATGGGAACTTTCCTTTCAATTTGTCATTCCGGGTTAATTTACTTCTTCATATTATGTTGATTTACTTTGTAAATTTCAGCCATGAACGTTGTTCTGAATTTCTCAGCAGATTCAAGCAAGCTATTTGATTTCTTGAACTTTTCACTTTCCATTTTTATCCTTAAAAGAAGATAGATAATTATTGATGGTCTATATAAGAAAGCCCCCACATCTGTGGGAAATGCATATTGCTGGTCAGAAACGTGTCCAAGCAGGTCTTTTCAAAGGCCAAGGAGTAAACAGAGCTTAGTGGAAAACATTTTTATAACCACTTGCAATTCTTTACGTCTCTAACTTTTCCGCTCAATGGTTTCTTCAAATAACTTTTTAATTGTGTTTTGTGAAGTACCCAGTTAAAATTTCACTAACCAAAAAACAAAACAAAAAACCCACAAAAAAATAAAACAAAACAAAAAAAACACAACTTGTTTATCATCATGTAACCCAACTTGGAAAACAGCCCAAACCCAGAATAGATGTTTGTGCCGGTGAAGTGGAGAGGAAGTGTTTCGTCTGGGCCTGTTCCAGCACTGCATTAATTGTCGTGTTAATGGTGTGAGGAAGGAGGCCAGGCTGGGACTGGCCTTGAGCAGAGTGAGAAAGTGAGTGAATGACACAGGAGCCAGGCTTCCAACCAGCTGACCCCTTTGCTGACATTTGAGTTTGACTCCTGGGGTGAAGCCCCAAATTGGCTAATTTCTCTGAATCTCTAAACTTAATTCTTTTTTAAAAAGATTTTATTTACTGATTTTTCAGAGAAAGCACAAGCAGGAGGAGGAGGAGGGGTGGGCAGAGGGGGAAGCCGGCTCCCCGCTGAGCAGAGAGCCCCATGCCGGGACTCGATCCCAGGACCCCGGGACCCCAGGATCATGACCTGAGTCGAAGGCAGAGGCTTAACCGACTCAGCCACCCAGGCGTCCCTCTAAATTTAATTCTTAGGGCTGCCACTGTGGCATGGTTACTTTGTTTTAACCTTTTCTACCCACCCATGACCCCAAAGTTCCTAATTTTAGAAAAAAAATATTTGTAAGAAAACAATGCAAGAAATCACCCTGCTTGCTGGCCTCACATTTCATGGTATCAGAGAATGATATCAGCTGCCCTGTCCAGGCTCAGCTCTTCTTTGAACCAATGGAATTTAGTTGTTCTTCCAAAAAGGAAATAATCATTGTTGCCATTAGTTCATCTTTTCTGAGTGTTGCCCTGGGCCAGGCTCGGAGCTACATTGTATCAATTAGCACATTTGCCATTGGAAGCTCTCTAAAGGAGGTCCTATTATTCTCCCATTTCCCAGATGAAGAGCTGGAGGCTCAGGTTGGTGAAGCAGTCTCTCTGTGATCAGAGAGAGATGTGGCTTTTATCCTGCAGGGCCCAGAATATTTGGGGGCAAGCGGCTACGTAGGTGTTGGGGGGAGCAGGCCGGAGATACAATCTCTGCCTTCAGGAAGCTCTCGTTCTAATTTCAGGACCAGAGAACTTGAGAACATAGCCAATACTCCGATCCTGGTGATGGCCCAGGGTGACTTTGTCATTGTGTCTGTCTGTACATGGGGGAGAAGATACGCCGATGGCAAATAAACATATGAAAAGATGCTCCACATCATATGTCATCGGGGAAATGCAGAGTGAAATAATGAGATACCACTGCATACCTAGGAGAATGGCCCAAATCTGGAAGCACTGACGCCGCCAAATCCTGGAGAGGCTGTGGGGTAACAGGAACTCTCACCCATTGCTGGAGGAATGCAAAATGTGCAGCCACTTTGGAGACAGTTTGGCAATTTCTTACAAATTAAACATCATCTTACCATACGATCCAGCAATTGCACTCCTTGGAGTTTATCCCAAGGAGTTGAAAACTTATGTCCACCCAGAAATCTGCACGTGGATATTTATAGGAGCTTTATTCCTAATTGCCCAAACTTGGATGCAACCACGATGTCCTTCAGGAGGTGATGGATACAGAAATAGTGTTCCACCCAGTGGAAGAGTATTACTGCTGAAAAGAGATGAGCTATCTGGCCACGAGAACACAGGGAGAAACCTTAAATGCGTGTCACTAAGTGAAAGAAGCCAGTCTGAAGAGGCTCCATGTTGTGTGATTCCAACTCCATGACATTCCGGAAAAGGCAAAACTATGGAGACAGTAAAGAGATCAGAGGTGGCCCAGGGTTGGGGAAAGGGAGGAATGCATAGAGCACAGAGGGGTTTTAGGGCAGTGAAATTGCTCTGTTATGATATCATTAGGGTGGATACCTGTCATTATATTGTGCAAACCCATAGAACCTGCAACACCGCACGCGACCTCTAATGTAAACCACGGATTCCGGGTGATGATGAGGGGTTCACAGAGGTTCATCGATTTTAACAAATGTACCATGTGGTTCCGGATGCGGGTAGTGGGGGAGGCTGTGAAAAGGGGCGAGGATCTGTGGGAAATTTCTGCATCTTCCATTCAGTTTTGCTATGAACCTCTGATTGTTCTAAAAAAAAATTAACTCTCTTAAAAAAACAAAACAAGGAAACAAGAATGTCCTTGACTTTAGGAAACATTCACTCCAGTGGCTCGGGAGCAGGGCACTTTGAAACAGGATTGTACCATATCAAGAAACATAAAAACAAATCAAAATGACAAATCGGGCTCATTGATATGGAGGACATATCAATGAGTGCTAGTAATAAGGTGGAGAACATCAGGAAGACTGCCTGGTGGAGGAGGTCTGGAAGGGCCGGAGGGTGTGTTTGACTCATGGCCACACAAGGAGGCAAAGGTAGGGCCTGGACCAGAGCCTTGACCAGAGCCTCTCACTCGGCCTGTGGTGTTTCCCTTGGGATTTTGCCTCCAGATTCCTACCCCTCCCCTCCTCTGGCCTCTAGTTAGGAGATCTGGTAACCAGTTGGTTTGCTCTAACTACAGGCAAGCTGTGCTTGGTGATGGACCAAGGAAAATCGCCATGGAATACAAACCAGTCTCCCAGAACATGCCCAGGAAAGTGCTGCAGGCAACAATCTGTCTTTAGCAAGCAGCCACAGAATCAGGGTCTCCCGGTCCTTCCACAGAGGTCTGAGGGCCCCGAGTGACAGACGTTGCTGCAGACCTCACAATCCATGGGTGCAGCCTCTGCAGGGCTGTCAGGAAGGATGGCTGGGTGTAGGCAGGGCCTTCTTCCCCCTCCGTTGGGACGTGGGACGTTTCCAGTGTCACACATTGAGGGAAGTCCTCCAGCCCTAGGAGAAACTCTGGCCCCTGGGAAGAGGTCCAGAGTGCACACCCTCCAGGTCAGAGGCCATCCAGGGACAGGGCGCTGCATCGGGGTCAGAAGACAACGTGGTCAGTCACGTGGCTCTGACCGCCACCTCAGCCTCCTCCGCATCCCCCCGCCTGGCCCGGAGGGGAGCAAAGGACACACGTATCACATCTGAGATCTGAACAGACTCCCCATGGGGACCCTCACTGCAGAGGATCCCCCAAACCCCTGTGCCAGGAAGGTGACCCACTTTCTACTGTCTCCTGCTTTCAACCCAGTGTCCCATTGATGGCAAGGGCTGCTGGTGCGTTCTTTCTGCCTTGAGAGAGTTCTGGAACATTTGAAAAGGCTCTGACTCAGCAAGAGGCCAAAGGATATGGGGGTTGAGCAGTGGTCTAGCAGTGTCTTCTAGAAAAGGTGCTGACTCACCCTTGGATGGCTGGTTTTTCCCAAACAGCAACAACCCCACCCACCTCTGCCCTTTTCATCCAGAAAATTGAGCTGAAAGCAGGACAGGGGTCAAAGCCATTGCACCTCACTGATTCCCATCAAACAGAAAGCAGCTTCCTCACTGAGTTAGAGCAGAAACACTGGCCAGAGCCCAGCTGGGGATGAAGCGCTGCCATTGAAAATTAAGCTAACTCCTTCATAATGTTCCTGCCCCACAAGGAACCAGTGCTCCAGCACTTAGAGCATCGGGTTTAAGAAACGTCCCCAATGGTTCTGCTTTCCATGAGCTGTTTTCCTTCACAGATGACCATCATGGGATGCCCTCTCCCCAGAAGCTTCTGGCAGCCAGGGACCTCATTGGCCCTGCTCTGTAAGGGCCTGCATCCCCAGGGCTTACAACCATGCCTGGAATCCCTGGGTACTCGGTACAAGTTTACTGAATAAGTGATTTTTTAAATGCCTTTGATTCTGCAATGAAATCCTAAAGAGACCTAAGCTATTTCTCTCTTTGATGATGAGCCTGAAGTGAGGAAGGCCTGCAGAGCCCAAGGAGAAAGGTCTGCCCCTGAAGGGCCCCATGTGCTGGCGGCCCAGCCCCAGGGCTCAAGGCTCGGGGGTGCATCAGGTGCTGCCCTGGACCCCCCTCTCCCCCCGCGTCATCCAGACCACTGAGGGCCAGACTGAGTCTCACACACACAGGACATGTGATGGCGACATGAGACGTATACTTGCGCCATAGTAACCACTCTCTGCGCTCCTGGAGAAAACCACCAGAGTGGGAAACCAAGTTCACTATAAATCCACCCTCTTGATTCCAAGTGAGGATCTTCATGCTTCTTCAGAAATGCTTGATTCATGTCCCCTCAGCCCCTAAGACATTGCCCACGACATTTACTCCAACACCGTCCTCTGCTGGGAAGATGGAATGCAGCTCTGTGGAACCCACTTAATTCCCCATGTCTTCCTACTATAAAGGATTTGAACTTCCACTCAAGCCCTCCTCTCTCTCCTGTCCCTCCTCCTTACAAAAACCCATCTCCCAGCCTGGCACTTCACCCCTTTCTGCTTCCTCCTTCCCTCCCTGCACGAGTGACCCCGCTTCTCTCTCTCTCTCTGGATGCTTCCCCTAAGATCCTGAGCATATCTGAGTGTCCACTAAGAAATCTTGCCCGACACCTTTCCCTCGGCCCCCTGCTCCCCTTTCCTGTGCCTCACCACCCCCAGCTCAGCCCCCGCCTCAGGCTCCATCCCCAGCACTCTCCCAAACAGGGGCGGCCTCCCACTGACACCAAGAATATATTAGATCTGGAAGATATCATGGAGGCCACCCAACCCAACACTCTCCTTTCTAGGCTGAAAGATGAATGGAGGTGACACTCCTGCCCAAAGTCACAGAAGTTAAGGTAGGCTCGGGATCAGAGCCCTGACCCCCTTTCCCATGCAGAGCTCCCCACTCCCACACGGCTTCCCCATCCCAGGACCCCCAAAGGCAAGATGCTCACTCCCTCGCCCACAACTCAGCTGGTCCTCTTTCGGCAGCTCCCACTGCTTCTACTTGGGCTGAGTTTGCCCACTGGCCCGAGACGCTGCCCTCTGCACACAGACAATCCTTCACTCCCCAAAAGCCCTTGGTCGATGCTTCCGGCCCCAACGCTTTGTCCACGGTACGTGATGCCATTACCCCTTCTCTCCCACAATGTGAGGCATGGCACAGGCTTTCTGCTTTCACTTCTGTAGGCTTTGCCCTTGAAATGGGGAGTCCTTCCCGTTTTGTTCCACTTCTACAGGAATCATGAAAGTGGTATAAACAGATGGGCCCGGAGTTACTCGAACAGTGGAGGAAAGGATTGAGGCAAAATATATTTTAAAATAATTTAGTATCCAATTATGGGTTTGTTGCACATGAAATTTTCATAATTTCCTTTAAACAGCATATGGTTCTCCTTTGGGAGAGCAGATTCAGTAATCCTGATCAAATTCTTTTAGCATCCTTCTAGAGTCTTGAGTTAAAACCCTCTAGGTTTGTCCCGTGGAAGAGATAACAGATGCAATAGCGTCTAATTGACAATTAGGGTCAAGATTTTTACAGAAGCACTTACTCTGGTCAGCTGCACCTTTTTAGTCATTCATTTCTCACCGATTTGTTTAGCAAATTCTCTTTCAGTGAGCCTGATTTCTGTCTGGATGGAGCATACACCTGCTCCATACCTTGAAGCATATACCTGCTGCATACACCTTGGAAAGCCTCTGTCTGGACCGCTAGTCAGAGAAATCCTTTCTTCCTTTCCTTTCCCTCCTATTCCCAAGCCAGTCCTCATGCAGAAAAAGAAAAAAAAAAAAAAAACAATTCTAGGACATGTTTACCGCATCCTAATCACAGAAACCATAAACTTTGTGCAATAATGTGTAATGATGCCCTTTGCCATACCATCTTCTAACACTTCAAAATTTTCAAGATACTTTCTTCTACTTTTGCCATCTCACAGAAAGATACTATTTTTATTTGAAAATTTACATAATATTTATCAATGCAGGGCAGAAAATAAAGTACATCGATGAGGGGCTCCTGGGTGGTTCAGTCAGTTAGGCGTCTGCCTTCAGCTCAGGTCATGATCTCAGGGTCCTGGGATGGAGCCCCGCATGGGCTCCCTGCTCAGCAGGGAGACTGTTTCTCCCTCTGTCTCGCACTCCCCCTGCTTGTGCTCTCTCTCTCTCTCTCTCTCTGACAAATAAATAAATACAATCTTAAAAAGAAAAGGTACATCAATGAGCAGCAGAGACCTCCATGGAGGATGGTGGGGGCGGCAGCGGGAAGCAGACAAATGCAAAGGAAAGTTCTCAGCTCTGGAGTCACGCAGACCCAGTGATGGCCGTGGCCAGGGCACCTACCTTGGACCTCAGTCTTCTCATCCACAAAGTGGGGCTCCTCTAACACCTGCCCTGCATCGAGGTTGTTAGCAATTTTGAGATCACATCAGTAAAGCGCCTCCAATGGTGTTTGGCATATTAGATTCATAATAAATATTCATGGCTGAAGAAACCCAAAAAACTAAAGAAAAAAACTTGATTGAAATACTCTAATGATAAACCTCATGCCGGGCTTTAGTTTCTTCCCTTCTGTGGATTGTCAGCGCTTTACTCGTCAGCACGGCCCCTCTGGTTGCAGCCACCACCAGCGCTCAAGCCCACCCCCCCATACAGGTCAAGAGAATGCTGCCCCATCTGGGTTGGGTTCAGCGCCCCCTGTCCCCTCAGCAAGACTTCCTGCTGCAAAATGCAAGTCCCAGGGCTGTGCCTGGTGGCCCACTTTGCCACAAACAAGAAGATTTGCATTCATGCTTCTTCCATCCCCTCGATGGATTTGTATATTCAGTTCTCCAATCAGTTGGTCTCACTCTGTGCACGTAGGGTTTCATTTTCCACCGGGCCCCAATTTCAAAGCCTCCATGGGTCCTGGGCCCTTTGCCAGATATCCACACAAATGGAGCTTGGAATTCTTCTCACAAAATCTAACCCAAACTTCCTCCTGGCAGAGGTCCGGTGTCGGCTAGAACACAGGCGCTGGGACAAGGGCCGATCTTAGGAAGAACAGCATCAGCTGGGGGACCTGGACGAGGGGCTGTCATGGTGCCTGCCCAAAACAGTTGGCAGAAGCAGCCAGGAAACACTTCCTCTGAGCCTCGTGAACACAGGAGGCATCTGGAGCAGGTGTTAGTGGGCGTGCAGACTTTCCTGGCCCTTCTCAGCCCCGCCACGGGCGTCCCGTCCTCTGTCCACCAAAGCTCTTAGGTGCAGCGCTGTGCATTTGCTCTTTCTGCTAAGTGTCTTGGGAGTTCTGGCCAATCATCCTGGCCTGGGAAATGGAACACTGGAGTAGTGAAACCCCACCATGTGGCCCCTGTTCATGCATGGGGTTGGTGTGCAAGGAAAAACCTCACACGGTCAAGATGGGGGTGGTTCTTGGCTTGAATTCACAGGGAGCATCCATGAAGCCCCTTGGGGAAGGAGAAGAGGAGATTGGAACAATTAAAACTTCTCTCAGTGATGGGGGGTTTTTGGCGACGGCGGTGGGGGTGGGGGGGCTGTGTTAACGTACACAAGTGACTATAACCACCTAGAATCAGGTCATGACTGATTCATAATCGTGGCTATAGTTTAGTGACCCAGGCACTGTGCTCGGGACACATACGCATCATCCCAATTTAATCCTTAAATTGGTCATACTATCCTCATTTTGTACATAACGAAACTGCTGTTTAAGGAAACCGAGGGATTCATCCAATGTCCCAAGGTGACAGTTGGCAGAATCAGAAACAGAACCTAGCTCTGTCTGACCATTTGCCCCTTTCCTCACCAACCCCCAGCGTCTCCTCATGGCCCCCTGACTGTCACCCCATTTTTCTTCCGGACACACTCACTGTCCTCCACAACACTGAGGGTGTGCCCATTCACGTCTTCTGGCCGAGGTGACCTGCACCTCCCCTTGGCTTTACTTATCGTGCTGTACGGATTCTCGAAAACCCTCTGAGGGATCCTCCCAGCCCGGGTTGAAGCCACGTGGTGGCCACAAATGCACCAGCTCCCCTGCGAGCCTTGGCTGCCCATGTGGCTCCGCCCCACCCAGAAAGAGTGTCCGTAGACCCAGCATGTGACTGGGCGACATTTCAAACAAAGGCTGTATTAGGTGTTGAAATATTTGGAAAATTGGAGAATTGAGATTTTAGACAAAGATCTGATTATCTGCATCCGGATAAAAGGTCTATATGCAAAGTGGCTTTAATGAAATCCATTCTCATTGTGATAGTCATTAGGGCTTTGTACAGATGTTCTGATTCTCCTCCCGGTCACGTGGAATTACGCCCCTTCTGAGGTAAGGCATGGCCGTGTGTGTGCTTTGGCTAGTGAGACGTGAAAGCAGAGGATGTGTGTCACTTCTGGGTGGGAGTTTTAGGTTACCGTGTCTTTGGCTACATCCCCTTTCCTGCCACAGCGACCATGGGAGCATGTGTCCTGGTGGGGCTCCCATAAGCCTGGACCCCGCAGGGAGTTCCAAAAGCAGGGACACCTGCCAATCCTGCCAGGCAGGCAGCCTGAGCAAGAAAAACACTCTTTGTCATCAGTCCTGAGAGTTTTTGTGTTTTGTTGCCGTCTGTTACCCTAACGTTACCTAGCCAACCTGACTAGTACTGTCATATCGACACCTCACTATAAATAAGTAAACGAGCCCAGAGGCGAGATGCCAGGGAGGATGAGGAAGAAGGGGTGACAGGAGGTCGAGAGATTCACCTTGAGAGGGAGGAGGTTGCTCCTGACATCACGTGGCACGTTCTCTATTGTAAGCGATTCAGTTAACATGACAGCTACTTGAGGTATTAAAGTAAAGCGTCCATGTTCATTTAGTCCTTCGTGACATCGCAATGCAGCACCAGCCAGCAAGGCTTTCCAGAGGCTATTTCTTGATCAAAGTTATGTCAATTGAGAAATACAAGCCGTACAGAATTTCAGTTTAGGATGATGAAAAGCTTCTGGAGAGGGCTAACAAGGTATCCTAAATGCACATCACCAAGTGAAAGAAGCCAGTCTGAAAGACTACCTACTGAATGGCTCCAACTATTCGACTTTCTGGAAAAAGCAAAACTTTGGAGATAGTAGAAAGATCAGAAGTTGCCAGGGGTAGGAGGAGGGATGAACTGGTAGAGCACAGGGGAGTTTTAGACCAGGGAAAACACTCTGTATGATATTGTAATGAGGGATCCATGTCTTTATACACTTGTTCAAACCCATGAAGTGTGCAACAGCAAGAGGGAACCCTAATGTAACCTGTGGACTCTGGGTGATGATGATGTGTCACTGCAGGTTCTCAGTCGTAACAAACGTCCCACTCTGCCTGGGGGGGGGTTGCTGATAACGAGGGAGGCTGGGCATGTAGGAGGCGGGCAAGGGTTACATGGGACTCTTACTACCCTCTGCCCAATTTTGCGGGGAACCTAAAACTGCTCTAAAAGGGGGAAAAGGTTCTGGAAATGGATGGTGATTTTGATGCAGAACAATGTGAAGGTACTTAATGCCACTGAACTACACTTAAACATGGTTAAAAGGGAGCTCCTACACCTCAACAGCAAAGAAAAAATCTGATTTAAATAAAAATGGGCAGAAGATCTGAATAGACATTTTTCCAAAGAAGACATATAGCTGGCCAAGGGGTACATGAAAAGATGCACAACGTCACTCATCACCAGGGAAATACACATCAAAACCACACGAGCCATCACCTCACACCTGTCAGAATGGCTTGTATCAAAAACACAAGAAATAACAAGTGTTGATGAGCATGTGGAGGAAAAGGAAACGTGGTGTCCCATTGGTGGGAATGCAAATTGGTGCAGCCACTCTGGAAAACAGCGTGGAGGTTTCTCAAAAAATTATAAATAGAACTGCTATATATTCCAACAATTGTACCTCTGGGTATTTGTCCAAATATTAGTCATTTAAAAAAAGAAGAAAGTCTGCCATTTGCAACAACAACCATAGGATGTTACATAAATCAATAGATAAATAAAAATAAAGAATTGATCAAGGTAACTGTGGTGCTTTCACACTAGTTCACATAAATCAGATAAGAACAACACATGATTAAAATTTAAAGAAAAGCAAACATCTACGTATCCATTGACGTCACCTGTCTCTGCATCAAATCTCCCTTTGGTCTCATGGTCACACGTTTGGTACACACCTGAGTGGGGATGGAGGGCAGCCATTGGAACGTACTGACAGCCCCTTCGGAGGACACCACAGAAGAAAACAGTGTGGGCAGCCTTTGGGGCGCCCTGAGGAGCATGACCGAGACCCTGAGGAGGACGGTCATCACGCAGTGCAGTGTCCTGGAGGCATCTACACTGGGTGGCAGGGAGGAAGTCAAGGGGCTGAGGGTCAGTGGGAAGGCCCTGCTGTGAAGGAACAGAGGACAAGGGTGGCTGGAGTGGTGGCACTGGAGGGAGCAAGCCGGAGGGAAATGTGCAGTATTGGACCCCGGGATTCTGGGGCGGGGGGGGGGGCACCTGTTACAGTAACAAGGCCAAGGGTGTGACTGGCAGGAATGTCTGAGTAGGCAGGTGGACACCACTGAGAAGGGAGGGGCCGGCCCGGAGCCCGTCTCCCCAAGGAGCCCCCATTACAGTGGCTAACGATGTAGGCATTCATGCACGCACGCCTTGGTTTTAAAGAGACTGTTAGCTCCCTGGCGGCAGGGACCTGGCTGTCTGACGTGCAGTAAACTAGCACAGCTTCCGAGACACAGAGGAGTCGACTAAGTGGTTGTTGACTGAATGAATGAAGTTCAGTTAAGAGCCGGCTGGGGCGGGGGCCTCAGCTTCCCCTGGCCATCCCAGGATCCTCATGGCTAGCACGCCTCCCAATTACCAGTGGTGAGAACGGTTATTTGATCCTGCCGACAACAGCCTCCATTCGCCTCCAGGAGCGAAGCCATCTGGATGAAGCTGGTTTTAACTATCTGTTTGACTGACTGGATGAGCTCTAGCTGGGTGGGCCGCCCCACAGCCTCCCTCGCCTTCCCCGCCTGCACTGAGTTGCACTGAGTCAGGGACAGGCGAACAGACAGAAACGCAGAGGGAAGTGTGTGTGATCGAGGGACAGAGAAGGGACGGGCAGGCCCCTGTGGGGTGTGAGTGTGAGACGGAGCTCGTGTGCGTGTGTGTGTTGCGTGTGTCTGCGTGTGTGTGTTCTCTGTGCACGTGGAGTGTGCAGCATGGGGACAGGTCAAAGGACCGTCGGTGGTGAGGGAGCGGGAGGGACTGATTGAGGAGGAAAGACAGGGCCAGCGAAATGAGCAGAATTTCACTAAATCGGGACCAAGAGGGAAGGGAATGTGATCACAGCCCACAAACATCCGAGAGGTCCAAACAGCAGGAAAGGGAGTTATTTCGCCTGGCACGCGGAGATGCAAGTGGGAGTAAGGGATGTAATTAAGGAAGGGGAAATGCGGCCTTGCCGTCTGGAAGACTTCCCCGTCGCACCCCACCACGGACTTGGGGTGCTGTCTCTGGCCGCCAGGGCTGCCCACCTTGGACAGCACCAGGAGGGACGCGCTGGAGCCCCCTCGGGCCGGCCAGCGTGGCCCAGGAGCCGGGAGGTGGCGCTTCTCCCCGGGAGACCAAGAACGCCCGAGGGAGGGCCGGGACCGAGAGGCGCCACAGCCCGGCAGGTGCTCGGGGCGTAGTCACTCGAGAGCCCCGGGGGCCCCCTCGCCAGCGCTGGGGGACCGGACGATGACCCTGGGGTCCCCACCTGCGGGCCGCACCCTGAGCCTGGATCACAGCGGCCTGCAAGGGGAGTCCCCATGGCCCGCCCGGCTCACCTCCCGCCTGCCAGCGAGCCTGGGGTGGGCGGCTCTTTGCCTCTTGAAAAAAAACCAGGGTCATTTCCTGAAACAAAACGAGGCGAACTTCAGCCAAGTCCGTCAGTAATTCCTACCACTTGCAGTTTGCCTCCGTGCCAACATGGAAAACTACTAGGCTGGAGGAAACTTCCCCTGTCGTGGCTTTCGTATTTGATATATAAAAAAAGATCACAGGAATCCCAGGGAGGCTCTGCTCCCCCGAGAGCGGGTCCCCACCTCCCACCTGCACCCATCCTGCCACCCCCCACCAGATACCTCCGCTGCCGAACGGCATGCTCCTCCTCCCTTTGTTTTTTGTCTTTTTCCAGTCCCATGAGCTGAAGCAAGTTTTAGGGAAGAGATATTGATTACAAAGGACAGCTCTAGCGACCAGACGTGAAGATTAATGAGGAGGAAGTGCCCGACGGCACACGGGCCTGGGGGTGAGTGAGGTCTTAAAAAGGTAACAACAGCCAAGAGGTAGAAACAAGAAACCCAAGTGTGCGTCCAGGATAGAAGGATCAACAGGAAGCGGGGGCGCCATACAACAGAATGTGAATGAGCCTTGGAAAGGAGTGGGGTCCCGGGACCTGCCCCAGCGTGGGTGGGCCTCGGAGACGGGATGCTTGGTGGAAGAAGCCAGTCGGGTCAGGGTAAGTGCTGTGTGATTGCACTTACACGAGGTCCCCAAACTACCCAAATTTTAGGGACAGAAAACAGAGCAGAGCTTTGCAGGGCCTGGCGGACGGGGCGGGGCGGCGGTAGTGGTTAATGGGGACAGAGTTCCAGTTCGGGAAAATGAAAAAGTTCGGGCAGTGGACGGTGGTGATGGCTGACCAACAACGAGAATGTGCTTAATGCCACGGAACTGTACACTAAAAATAGTGAAAATGGTAAATTTAGGTTATGCATTTTTTTTCCTACCATAATTTTAAAAAGTAAGTAAGAAAATAAAGAGAGGTACGCTGTTCTAAGTGGTCTTCTGGGGAGGCCGGCATTCCCGGCACAGCAGCCTGTACCAGGCCCAACACGGTGCCCACCGCTCGGTGCGACGTGCACCACTCTCTGGGTGGCCTGGGTGCCCGGCCTCCTCCGGGGCGCGCAGCCCTCCGATCCTCGGCTCCTCCGCTCCCACCCAGGTAATGGAGCAAAGAGGAAGGCCCCGGAAGCTTTATGAAGAGTATCGGCTAGATGTTGCTTGGCAGTTCCCGTAACAAAAGCCAGGGCCATTGAGGGCCTACTGTGTGTCAGGGGCTCTAGTGCATGTCTCATATTCAAAACAAGCCTGGAGGGAGGTAAGCTTAGCGCCCACGTTAGGTTCTAGGCTGAACTGTTTCCCCAAAAATTCATACGTGGAAGTCCCCCGACCTCCAGTCCCTCAGAATGTGACGCGATTTGGAGAAAGAGTCTTTGCAGAGGTGATCAAGTTAAAACGGGGTCATTGGAGTACCCCCCGAATCCAATGTGACCTGTTACATTGTTTCCTAGGATGGCCGTAACAAAATACCATGACTGAGGCTGGGGGCTTAAACAGCAAAAGTGCATTTCTCATAGTTCCGGAAGCTGCAAGCGTAAGTCGAAGGTTCTGGCTGATTTGGTTTCTCGTCAGGCTGTCTTCCTGGCTTGCAGAGGCTGCCTCCCTGCTGTGTGCTCACACGGCCTTCCCTCGGGGTGCGTGCGTGTGTGTGTGTGTGTGTGTGTGTGTGTGTGCGCAGAGAGATACGCAGAGACACAGAGAGGAAGTGCGCTCTCTGCTGTCCCTTCTCAGCGGGACACCAATCCTATTGGGTCAGGGCCCCACACTTCTGCCCCCACTGCACTTTAATTACTTTCTTAGAGGACCCATCTCCACACCCAGTCACACTGGGGGTGACTGCTTTGCCGACAGTATGCAGTCCGCTAAAACTTGTTGAAAGGAATCAAGTTTTCTTTCTTTGTTTTCGTTTATGGAGTTTGCTCTCACATTCCAAAAACCTCATTTTCATTTTGGAATAGGAAAGCAGCAGCATTGCATACACTGTGTAAATACACGAAATCCGTATTTTCACAACAGCGTAGACCTTGGCGTGAACTCTGTAGGGCCCCAAACCTTTAGTCTCTAACACTGGTGTCCTGATGAAAAGCGGGAATTGGGGCACAGAGACTGACACACAGAGAGGGAAGAGCTACCAAGAGGACATGACCCTCGACAAGCCAGTGACAGAGACCTGTGACAGGTCCTTCCCCGCGGCTCTCAGAAGGAACCAACCACACCGACACCTTGCTTTCCCACCTCCAGCCTCCGGAACTGCCATTTAAACCCCAGTCTGTGATACTTTGTTATGACAGCCCCAGCCAACGAATGCAGAAGAGAACGTCAAGGCTGGACACGGTTAAGTGACTGACTAAGGGTCACTTAGTGAGCAAGTAGCCGGGCAATAATTCAAATTTGGTGGCTCTCAGGCCCGGGTGTGGGGAGCCCTGACTTGTAGCTTCTGCGGGTTAGTGTGGTGTTAATACCCCCACCTCGGCCGACTGCCATCTTCCAACATGGCATCACCAATCAAGGCGCTGGGAAGAAATGTGCACGGGGAGCTTTCAGCTCTGCACAGCGGATGCTAGCCAGCTCCAGTCCAACCCTGCCTGAGATCTGTGTGGTTTTTCCTAGTCCTTCCTACTACCAATGCTTTTTTTTTTTTTTTTTTTTTTTTACACACAAATGCTTTTACATATATGGCTGGATAGGGTAGAAGTTGGGATACAAACTGGGAAATTATTTTCTTATTCCCTCCCCTTACACCGTGTTAAAACAAGAAGGACTTTGGCAGCTCCAAGACTTAGTAACCTTGTGGCTGTGGCAGGTCTTGGATATCTTGTAGCTTCTCGGATATCGTTTATTGAAAATATAGGGTGGGGGATGGGGAGATGTTGGTCAAAGGGCACAAAGTTTCAGTAATGCAAGAGGAAAAAGTCCTCGAGATTCTAGAGCATGCTGGTGATGGTTAGCAATACTGGACTGTGTACCTGAAATTCACTAAGGGGATAGATCTTAAATTAAGTGTTCTCAACACACATGTCCTGTGCTAACTGGGCAGAGGTGATGCATAAGTTATTTAGTTTGACTGTGGTGGTCATTTCACGATGCAAAACATCACATGGTACATCTTAATACATACAGTTTTTATATGTCAAAGATATCTCAGTAAAGTGGTTAAAATAAAATAATAAAATAAAGCAATTGGGAAAGCAGTAACAATTATTAAGGTAATTGAATGAGATAAGCTCTGCCCCTTGTTTTGGAAGCACTAAATCAATTAGCCACTTAAGAGTGTCTCTGTTGCATGAAGTCTAGTCTATCCTGTGCACACTGGGTTACATCATTGTAAAATACTGCCTCCATTGTGTCAAAACAGTGGCATCAACAGGCATGTCAAATGCTCATGGCAGCAGGAGACCCCAGCTTCCAGGAGAGTATTCCCCCCGCCTTGTAAGACTGCGGGAAGCAAGCTCTTAGGAAGATGCCAAGGGTCGGGACTTGTACACCTTACTCCTTCCTTTAGCTTCTCTCAGCTTCCACCGGCTTCTCTCTGGGAAGTTCCATGCCCTGGAGCAGCATTCCCGTTGCCCACTCAGATAGAATCATGTCTCTGATGCGTGTCTAGACCATCTTTTCTGTGACAGCTATGCGTCCTCCTGAGCTGCTTTATAGCAGAGTCGTTGTCTTTATTGCCCTCACTGGGAAACAAATAGTCTGAAAGCAGCATGATAAGTCCTGTCCAACACTTAGGTTAGAGGACCTTGTCAGGCACCTTTGAGGGACCCAAGAAGGGTCCCATTTCTCTCTGTCCAAGCAGGATTCTTCGAGGTGGCGAGTGGAGAAGTTGAGGGAAAGCCATGCTTGCTGAAGTTGGCTGGCCCAGCCTAGGCCACTGAATGGCCAAAGCACAGCCCACTCTTGCCTGCAGGTGCCCAGCAAGGATGTCCTCAGGCTTGGTGGTGTGCTGAGGAAGAGAAAGAAATGATCTGATGGTAACATAGTATCTGGCACAACAGAGAATTTGCTTAGGAAATGCCAGTTGAATGAATAAAGAGGTGAGTGTATGAATGGATGAATGTCAGGTGCACAGATCAATAGAGTCATATCCTCATCAACTTCCCAAAGCAGATAAGAGTATGTGCATCCACACAGTAACCCCTCCGAGTGAATGCTGTTACCAGCACACGACAGGGATAGAAAGAACAGACGGCTGGCTTCATAATCTCCTATATCAACGTTTCCCTCAGTGCAGACACAGATAGGAAAAGAACGCACAAGGTTGAATCTCCTTAGTTGGCTTTGGAGGGTAATATAGAAGTTGGCGCAGCTAATCACTTTGGTTTCCAGGTGTGGGGCTATTTCAGAGCCTGTGCAGAGCCTGTTTGTGATCCGTGGTGGAGCATCGCTGAGGATTTTCTGGCTGCATGTTGGTAAATTCTGATCTAGGGCAAGGATTTTATTTTCACAGGAAAAGTCATAACTGAGTGATAGAGTGTTCCGTTTTATAGGAAAGGATTCAACGTGCAAGCTGGAAGTTTACAGAGTTCTAATGCCTGTCCTCATGTAATTTCTTCTCAGTCTGTATCAAATGCTCTTAAAAATGAAGTTTTATGATGATTGTTACCATAATAACTGGACCCAGAGCAATTAAATTTTACCTGAGATTAACACTTAGGGAGATGTTCCTAATGGATACAGGTAAATTTAGAGTGAACGTGTTGAATGAACTGGTTTTTTCCTATGAGGGCGGGCAGAACACTCATCAGATACATTTGACATCTGAGATAAATCCACGTTAACCAAACTACTGATAGTCATGTAATTCATATACTATAGTTCACGTAACTCATACATCTTTATGTAATAGATATGCAACTAGAATATTTATATAAACAAAATACTATTTGTGACAAAGTAATCTTGAATTCTTTAGTGAACTTACTATTTAAAGGCATTCCACACATTTTTAAAGTGAACTGCTGGTATTTTGAAAGGAGATGATGATTTTCTAATTTATCTGTTTTTGATCATCTAGAAAACGATGTATGTGTGAATCCTGTTACTATATAGGTTTTTGTCTACACAGCCAACTTGCAGGTGTTTATCTATTTTTAGAAACTTTGCCTGAAAATGGGATTAACTGCATTTAGCAGTAGGTTTTCCTTTGGTCCAACAATTTCGCTACCCATAAGAATTATTCATCGGACCTAAGAGAACCTCAACTTCTCCACTTACTTTTATTCTCTAAGGAGTTAGAATCCCTGAATAAATCAGTTAAACCTCCTTACTGAGCCTACATGGGTTTCCTAGGACAGCCATACCAAAGTACCATGGCCTGCGTGGCTGGAACATCATCTCCCAGGTCTGGAGACTGGTAATCCAAGCTCAAGGTGTCAGCAGGTCTGTGCCCCCTGTGAAACCCCTTGGGCAGCCCTTTCTCGCCTCTTCCCAGCTCCTGGCGGTTGGCAGGAGAGGTCTGGCGGTCCTAGGCTGTGGATGCGATCTGCGGTCCTAGACTGTGGATGCGATCTGCGGTCCTAGACTGTGGATGCGATCTGCGGCCCTCCGGGTTCACATGCGCCCTCCTTCCTCCCTCGCTGCGTGGGTATGAATTCTTCAGTGCAATCAGAAACCTTAACAATCTCCAGTTACTATCTTCTCTCAACCATTGCTGACATCCAACTGGCTTCCACCTTCAGCCTCCACTAGAACATAGTTCTAAACTCACTCTCAAACTTGCAAAAGTGAGACTTTTTCTGACTCCTCTATGGGTTTTTCACCAAAAGTCTTTATAAGCGGTTGTCCTGTGGCCTTTGAGGCTCACAGAGGTCAGACTCCTCAGAAGCCCGCCCTGCTTTGCGACTTCCCCAGCCATGAGGTAGAACACAAGACAAACGAAAGGATGGCCCAGGAGTGTCCTGGTGGTTATACCAGCCTCATTCTAACAAGTGAGATGCTGGCTTTCCTGCCATCCGGCTCTCTCATTCCTCAAAACTCCACCTCCTTCCTATGCAATATATTGAATTTCTATTTTTTAATTGGCCTCCCTGAGTAAGAGCTGTTTGGTATTGCCTAGGACTTAAAGTTGTCAGAAGAAAAATGTATTGATCTGAGTCTTCAAGGCTGCAAGGAACAGCCATGCCAATGTCACCATCCAGAATGGGCCCTTGGAAGGTCAGCTGTGGGACACACAGGTCTCTTCGTCTCAGATGGCAGGTAGAAGGAATGCAGAGTTTCCCCACAATCCAGAATACAGAATACAGTCTCATTCAAGTGCACCTGCTTCTCAGGCTTCATCCTCACTTTATATGACTCCAGAAAGAGGATGTGATGGGGTTGTTTGCTACCATCCAATATGGTGGACCAGTATCAGGTGGAAACTCACACCCAGTCCACTGGAACTCAACTGCCCTTATTTAGGTCTGTGTGTGTGTGTGGGGAGGGGGGTCTTCTACGTTCCTCCCCATGCACACAGTACAATCCATAACAGGTTATTGGGGGAAACATGTTGCCATCACAATTCTTAAAAAACAACAGGCATCTAAAGTCTCTGAGACTTTTCCAGAAGTCTTTGGGAAAGAGAGTAACTCCTCCCGTATCCCACCGATGATGTAGCAGGGTGCTGACCTCTCTTATTGGGTAAGTGGAATCATTTGCTATATATTCACAAATGTTCCGCACATTTGTTCTCATGGTTTCCATAATCCTTTTGCAAATCTGAACCTTGCCACCATGTTAGCCCTTCCCCTCCCACATTACGTCACAAAACTTCACATTCCTGGGTTATATTTTTCACCTGCTAACCCTGTTAGTTTCTATTACCTCAACTTGCAGATTAATACACTGACGCTGAAAAGGAAGAATGCGTCCAGATCACACAGTCGGTGAACACCCGTTAGGGCAGCACGTTGCCCACACAAAGGCTAGGTCCTGTTCATCCTCCGAGCAGCGGCCACGGTACGAACGAGAGACATCACACTACCATCAGTGTGCTTTCTAACTTGAGTCAAATGGCTGTGGTTGGGGAAAAATTCAAGTTCTAGCAGATGGACTTTCATGTTTCCAACAGGGTCAAGCCTTCTGTGGTCAGACTCCGGGGAAATGAACTAGGAAATGCTTCTGACATCATGACGGGCAGAGGACGGCAGGGCTGTGATCTCTCCCAGTAGATGTGTTTTTTCCATGTGGAAAGAAGGCAGTCGCCTAACCACCGGGCTCAGATTGGTCAGCGGCCAGTGGGAACCATCCTCACAGCATGGTAGAAGTCACACGTGGAAAATCGGCCTGCATCATTTTGTCCAGTCCCAGGAAGGGCATTCTTGAATGACTTGGTGGGCTGGAGCGATGGAACAATGGGCTTCCACCCTGCCCCAAGGGAGGCCTTGCAATTTAATGACTACCCACAACTGCAAATTTCCTTTAGTTCATTTGCTAGTTTACGTTTGGGAAGAGAGGGTTTTTTTTTTTTTTAATGGAAAACCAAGCCAAAAGGAAAACAATTTTTTTTTTTTTTTTTAGTCTAAAGATGATAGTTTTCTATTCATAGAAAAACATACTAGCCTAAAATTTGCATTGATTTCCTTGGACTTCTTTCAATGAGTTCTACTGTCTTCAGGTAATAATAGCAAATATTTGCCAAGTACTTGTTATGTGTCAGCTGGAATGTAGCGCTTCACCTGATCCCCCCAGCAATCCAATGGGGAAGGAACTGTTACCTTTCCCACGCTGAAAATGAGGGAACCCAAGCTCAGAGAGACTCGTACCCAGAGCCAACCGGTAGTGGCCAGAAGCCCATGTTCATGTGACCACGGGACATGGGAAAGAATGTCCGCCCTTCATAACCTTCCTGTCTATTCCAGCTTCACTTAAGCTGGACACAGCCATGTTTTAATAGGAACCCTAAGAATTATGAATTGTTGCAGGTTATACATGGGCCCCAACCCAGTTTTCATAACATTCCATAGCATTTTCCTTCCCATGTGCTTTTGGGGACATGACCCTCCCCTGCTCTGGGAAAACAAAGGGGTGCCTGGACAGGCTGAGGCCGAGGCTTCTTTCCTCTGAGTCTCCGGCCTCCAAAATCCCTGTCCACACCAGGACTCCAAGGCCAGGCTCTCTGTGATTCCCCTCTTTGCAGCTCTCGGAAACGGTCCCTTTGCTTTCAATTTCCGGCCAATATCTTTCCCCTGGTGTCCAGAGAGAAAGCAGAACTATCTATCTATTTCTAGGTATTTTGCACAGAACGAAAACCTGCCCATCCCCAACATGTCAGCGGACCCCAACCAGTTGTCCCTGCAATGACCAGGCTCCCGCTGAGAGATCAAAGCCCTGTGCCACCCAAAAGGCAACCCTCCTACCCTCTGTGGAAGAGCTGGTGCCAGGTCACTGGGTGCGAGACGAGGGACGTGGGCAGCTGGGGCAGAAAGCGTGGGGTAGACATACACAAGCCAACCCCTGTTTACCGCTGCGGTCTACTGTTGGGGGCCATTTCCCTCCCCCACACCACCTGTGTAGGGATCACCTGGCAGGAGTTTCTGGGATCCTCCCAGACCGACTGATGCAGCCTCTGCAGGATGGACCTGGGACAGTCAGTGACCAGACGGGGATCAACACCTACTTTATTACTCGCAGCTCAGCTTTGGCCTCAAGCAGCGGAAAGCCCAAAGTGAAAGGGGCACCTCTTACAGGACACCAGTGAGGCCCGATCCCCGGGGTGTGTGACCCCCATCTGGAGAGGGTTGTAGGCGAGAAGAAGGGACGTCAAATCTAGAAGCAATTTTCAGCAGGAACAACGGGAAAAGGGACAAATACAAATGCAATGAATCTGGAGGCCAGTCTGGGCAACAGTAAGGAGCCCAAATAATGAGTGGGTCACAGAAGCGGGAATGCTTTCCATTGAAGATCAGCACAGGCCTAACCACCCACCCTCCCCACCCTGCAAAGTGCACAAGAGCTGGGGCACCCCCAGACCAGGCCCTGGGAACCGGCTGCTTTCTGTCCAAGGGCCGCAGTGGGAGTCGCGCCGCCGGTTTTTGTTTTTCTCTGGGCCTGGCGTCTGGGGCTATGCGTTCCCCGCAGGAAACCCCGAGCTGTTTATGCCTCTGGGTCCACGGGAGGGGCTTTTCCCCGCCGGACGGGCTTGGGCACTGTGTTTATGAGACTGGTTGTAAATCCTTCAGAGCCAGCAGGCCGGGCCCGTGCAGCGCAGAAGCCTGCCACTGTTTTCACGCGCCCCATGCGCGCCGTCCTTCCGGGCCGGCTGCCGTGCCTTTCCCCTGGGCCAGTGCCGCGGCAGCCGCAGAAGCGGAGGCGAGCCGGCCCGGAGGCTGTGACGCTACATCCTCAGGAAGGCCTGGGAGAGGTACAAAGTAACAGCGTCCAGCTACCTTGACCTTTACTCTGATCCCCTTTGATAACGGTCTTCTTATCAAATAAAGGATAGAGGCTTCTCCTCGCCCCCTAAAATACCACCAGTTTGTTCTCGGCGGCCGCTGAAGTAAAGTGAGCTGACACGTAGCACCCACAGTTTAAAAAACATAGCCTCCTAGGTTGCTTCAGGCCTGTGGGGTGGCCGATCACGGGCATCTGGGCAGCTCGGTCACCCCCCTCCTGCTAAGTGCCGAGTTCCGCCCGTTGCTGCCCGCAGAGCCGAAACCCCGCTCCCCTCCGTGGGTCCCACCTCACGGGACAGCGAGCAGCCGGTGTCTCAGTCCGCTCCAGCCGCTATCACAGAATGCCCCAGACCGGAGGCCTGACCAGCAGACATGTGTTTCTCTAGTTCTGGAGGCTGGGAGTCTGAGGTCGAGGTGCTGGCAGATCCCGTGTCTGGGGAAGGCCTGCATCCTGGTTCAGACAGTGTGTCTTCTTGCTGTGTGTCTTCACAGGTGGGAGAAAGCCAGCTCTGGTCTCTGCTTCTTCTGATCAGGATGCTAATTCCATCACTTGAGCCCTGTCCTCATGCCATCTTCTAACCTAATCACCTTCCAAGGGCAGCACCTCCAACTACGATCACATTGGGGGTGAGGGCTTTAACATTAATTTGAGGGGGACACATTCAGTCCATAGCAACCTGGTCATGAGGTTGGTTAACAAAGAGTGATCCTGTTAAGGAGGGACTGGTCAGCTCAGCCTGGGAAAGACAAACCTCCTGAGTTGGGTTTTGAGACGTGTAGGAGTTTGTTAAGGATGAAGTACATTACACACTAAGGGAAAGGGGATCCCACCTTTAGGTGGTAGCAATTATTCTTAATTGTTCAAAGAGTAAAACAATGAACAAATCCCTCCAATAAATCACTCCTCTGCAAAGCCTTTAACTCACTCAAATGGGTGTCCCTCAGTGAACAGTACTGAGAAGTGAGTCCTTGTACACTTGCCAGAGCGACCATTCTGCTATAAGGGACCTTCAGAGATCTCCCGACAGATGGACAAGTATTGAGTTGTTTTTAGAATGTCAACACTACGAGGTATATAGGTCTCAGCGATTTTAGGCTGGCGGGGAGATTTAAAAGCCTCATGGCCATCTCAAGTCACCTCCGTCTGGCACAGTGCTCTGCCTGCAGGGATGTCCCAAACTGGGAATTAAATACAGGTGTGGAGGGGGCATGGCGGGGGAGGCACGGAGAGGGGGAGGCCGGTCCCACAGGGGCCCCACCGGCGTTCAGAGATGACAGGGGCAATCCAAGGGGAAGCATGTTACTTTTCTGATGGAACACATACATTTAGGTGTGAGTCCCACCTGCCATACTGTGAGTCCTCTGAGCCCGGGGATGATTTCTCATTGATCTAAAATGCCACAGACCAGGCAGCTTCAACAACGGGAATTTATTTCCTCCCGGTTCTGGAGGCTGGAGGTCCGAGGTCAAGGTGTTGGATCTCCGGAGGCCACTCTCCTTGATGTGTAGATGCCACCTTTTTGCTGTGTTCTTGCTGTGTGCCTCCCCCCCCCCCCCCAGCCTGCCCGGTCCACATGTATCCCTGGGCTCTCTTCCAGTTCTTATACGGACATCAGTCAGACAGGATTAAGGCCCAACCCTGATGACCTCATTTTACTTCCGTCACCTCTTTTAAGACCCTATCTCCAAGTATAGTCACATTCTGAGGTCCTTGGGGTTAAGACTTCAATATATGAATTTGGGAGGACACAGTTCAGTCCATCACAATCCCCATGATTCCAACACCAAGCACAAGCACCTGGCACATAGGTGGGGGGAGGGCTGACGTATTGATTCACTCAATCAAAACATCTTTTTGCTTCCACTGGACTCCCCTAGTCTCTAGAAAAATGGGTTAACTTGTCAACAGTGGATTCACAGAGACTACACATTGATAGTCACTTTGAAAGCAGGAGGATCTACGAATTAGGCTGGATTGGGCTGAGAATTTGGGCAGGTCTGAGTGCCATGGAAGGGGGTAGTCAGGAGCTCTTCTGCAAACAGCTCCTTCCTGGAGAAAAGCCTGCCTAGCATCCCACCTGCGGTTCATCCCCTGGTTTCCACCTTGACCACGCACCCTCTGTGTGCATAAGACTGCCCAGCAGACGGATGCCCCAACCGGAGCAGGGATGGATGGACTCACTGTCCACCCCAAATCAGTCTTTGCCCCTGGTGTCACCTGTGGCAAATAAAGACAGAGCCAGCTGTCTGCTCGTTGTCCACACTGGCTTTCTTCATTATACACACAACCCCCCGCCCGCTGCAGGAGCCTGCCTGAAGAAGCCGAAGCCATGGAAAGTGCAGAAGCACTGGAGGAGAATGTGAACGGCACAGCCTGTCCTTTCTGGGTTGCTGGTTGAGCTGGGACAATGAGGTCATGCTCGTCCCAGTCACAGCTCCCCTGAAGGAAGACACTCTGTAAACAGGAAGAACAAGTAGAAAGCAGGATGAACTGGCACCGGGAAGAATCCACTGTTCTTGGGGGCCAATTTCGGTCCTGCCCCGCAGGTCCACTCTGTAGAAGGGAGAAGGTGAGCCTGTGTTTCTCCACCAGCTGTGTGTGGGTGATAACGCAGGTCACCTTGCCCACACTTACTCTGTGGGCCGAGCACAAGCCCACATGTCCAGACAGCTTCTCAGTTACGTGTTGGTTGCTTTTACAGCTGAAGGAGAGCTTGCAGGTTAACCCAGCTATGTATTTTGCATAGATGCAGGAACAGACCCAGTGCAGGGGGTGCCTTCCAAGGTGAGCCAAGGTGGGGGCAGATCGGCCTCTCCTCACGTCCAGGGGGTGGTGCTTCGTGAGGCCCCATCAGAGGCCCGGGGGAGCGCGGGGAAAGGCCCTGGTTGTGGGGTCAGGCAAACAGATGTGGACCGCGCCCCACCCACCCACCCCAGACCCTTTCAGTGACTCTCCTACATTATTAACCTGTGCAGGTCCATCCACCTCCGTGGTAAGACTAGGATGCCCTTCTGTCCCCTTGGGGTCTGGTGAAGCATGGGCAGGAGAGTGCCCATCAAGCGCTAGCCCAGGGCCGGGCACATGCCAGGCCTGAACGTCATTTCCTTCTGTTTTCTCTGCGCCATGCTCCCAGCGGCCCTCTCCTCCCCCACACCCCTACCTGCTGTCACGGTCGCGGTCATGCTCTCGCCTTTCCTCCCGTATGCCCCTGGCCTGAACCTGCCTTCCTGCTCTGCTCTCTGCCTCCTGAGACTCTGCAGAAGTCACGCGTGTCATCACGGGCGGCAGCTCTCCCAGCGGCTGGTTGGGCGGCGTGGGGGGCATCTTGGGCCCGCTCTGGGGCTCACTTGTCTTGGTTGCACAGTGGGAGCCATCCTGCCTGCGTTATAACGTCGTGCAGATGAAATAGACAGGCACAGCACCTGCCATGCCATGGGCACTCAGGGTACCATGACCGTCGCTGGTGCTGGGACTGCTCAGGCTCAGCTCAAGCTCCATGTGCTCTGCGAAGCCTGATTCTTCCCTGGAAGTTAGAAGCCCTTAGATGCAGTTTGACACTTAACCGGTCTCGGGTCCTGTGCTCGACTGGTCACGTGTCACCTGCTGGGCTAGGCGCTGTGTGCAGAGATGGGGCCGTGCTTTGGAAATGTGAGGACGTTGCTCCTCTGGGTGCAAGATTAACCATAGCCCTCAGCAGCTGGGCTGTCCCAGCGAGCCCCACGGGACAACACCAACAGCGCGTGCTTCCGAGAGCCTCACTTGAAGCATCGCCATCCTTTCAGGCGGGTTTCAAATCGGGTGAGGGGCATCAGTACTGTGTTCCTCCTATTACTCAGGAAGATGCCAGACACTGAACCTCAAGTTGACAGGAGTCTGGCTGAGGTTGTCCCTTAGGGAGGACACAGGCAAGGTCCAAAGCTTCGGATGTAAAGGGCTAAGCATGACGTGGTGATGTCCCTGTGCCTTCCCCTCAAGTTTAACCCAAATATCCATGTAAGCCTTGGGGGAAACCAGCCGGGGGACAGCCTGGAGGTGGGGAGGGGAGCTGTAGCCGTGGCCTAGAGGCCCCCGGGCCTGGACGCACCATCGCCCTCTGTGGACCGCCTCCCGGGACAGTCATTCCAGCTCCCAGCGGCTCGGAGCCGGGCAGAGGGCTCTCTAGCTCCTGGCTGGACAATGAGCGAGGAGGCGGGGGCCGAGGCAAGTGTGTGGCAGAAAGGGTCTGGGCTCTGCCCTCACGGCTGCCCACCACTCCTGCAGGCCTGACCTGCGGCGCCCTGTGTCTCTGGGCCGCACCGTGTCGCCCGTGAACAGTTGGACAAGGGTGTCCCAGCCGAGGCGGGCAGCTGTGGCCTGTGTGCGGGGGACTGGGGCTGCTCCTCGGAGGCCACGGGGCGGGAGGTCCGGCTGCGGCGGCGCCACGTCCACGGCCCGGCCCTGTGCCCGGGACGCACCGCCCACTCTGTTCTGGCGGCGGTGTCAGGGGCCGCATGGCACGGTCCCACACGGGTGTGCAGAGCCCCCCAGAGCCTGCGGGTGGAGGCCGTGAGGACGTGTTGGGCCCGGGATGGGGGAGACATCGAGGGGGGGCAACACGCTGGGGCATCAGCCTGCTCAGCATGCCACCACTGCCACTAACGGGGGACCCTGGTTCCAGTCCCGTCGGAGGAGGAGACCCAGGTCAGGCTCTTCTCCACTCTGGCCTCGGCCTCCTCGTCTCAAAGTCACTGCCCAGCTCCGAGATGCAGGGCTCCCACCTCTGCAGCAAGGCCTGCCTGTCACGGAGGCGCGGCTGGGTGGCGGGGAGGGAAGAACAGGCTGTGCAGGCTCCACAGGCATGTCCAGAACCCTCGTGGGTACCGGGTGTACCGACTGGCCTCCAGCAGCAGCAGCCTCACCTCAGCGGGGGACGGAAAGCTCATCTGACCGAGGCACTGATCAGAGCCCCTCTTGCCAGCTCGCTCCCCTGCCAGAGCCAATTAGGATATTGGGAATGCCGTTCCCAAGGGCTCCAAGGGCGTCTGCAGCTGGGATTGGGCTCCCAGTGCCTCAGGTGACCTACGAGAGAACACAGCCCGGCGTCAGGGACGCGCATTGGGCAAGGACAGGCACGCCCCGAGCTGAGCTGTGGCCGTGGGTTTGCCGTTTGCCTGTAGGCGGCCCAGCCTGCCAGGTGTGAGGTCATGTTTATGGCCCCCATGGCAATGAAAGAGGCTGAGAGGTACATGTGGCTGCAGATGAGGCCCTACAGGTGGGGAGCAGGAGAGAGAAGATGCCGGCAACCTTTCCTGTGGCTCCCGTGATCCTCGGGCGTTGCAGGACGCGTGCGGTTTTCCACGGGCCGGCGTGATTTCTCCCCAGAGGTCTGTTTCTTTTCCTGAAGCACTTTGCTGCCATGAAGCGGCCACCAGGGGGTGGCAGACAATTGTGGCAAAGACTTGGACCCACACTTGATTTACTGCAACCGCACCACTCCCCACGCCACCCATCGAGACAGGCTTCAAAGCATGAAAAACTAAGGTGTGTTTGATCCCACCTATTAGCCAGGCCTTTTCTGCTGATGCATGTTTATGGTGTCAAAGGTTTGTGGTTTATGGTCTCGGTGGCGTCTTTTACTCTTCAAAGTCCTAAGCCTCCCAGCAGCAGGGGAGGGGTCCTTCCGTCTGTGGCCTCAGCAGACATGTTTCATCCTCTGTGTGGCGGAAGAGCAAATGTCAGGCATTTCTTAGGACTTGGCTCTGCTTTGGGATATTTTTAAAACGAAAGAGATATTCACTGAAGGACATTTGGGGATCCCTCTCCACTTCATGAGGTTATCAAGAGAAAGTAGAATATGTGAAGCACTTTGCACATTGTCTTAGGTAGTAAATAACACAGGATGGCTCTTCTATTATGTTGGAGCTTTTATTTGAATACTGACATGGCTGATACTTTGAAGCATGGAGGGACTCTCTTCAGAGGTCACCTAGACCCTGGATTCAACACAAAAATGTGAAGACAGGTAATTCAGCAGTCTGAAAAATCCTTATCATGGGAAACCTTTTTATACCTATGCATATGTATGTACACACATGTATATTTCATATATTTGAAAGCACATTTATATATCATGTATCTTCTCTTATACACATTATATTCCTGATAATAAAGTCACATCGATACTTGGTGATTACAGTTCAAACTGGTGAGCACCAGGAAGAGCAGGTTCTCTACCACTTACTCCCTCCACCTGTGAGATCTTAATCAAGTTGCCATACTTTCTTCTGTTTGAAGGTCGTTTCTGTAATCGGGAAAGTAAACCAGCTGTGCTTGATGCCCCTCTACTTTTTTCCCTCAACTCTTCAAGTTTCCCAACTGTATCACGGCATTGAGCTATTATAAATTGATTTTATGTGTCACTACCAGTCTTAACCTACAGTGCCGAAATTACTTACCAGATAAAAAAAGCATTCTTTTAGCAACTCAAGGGGAATCATCTGGTTTCCGATGCACTTCTCGGAGTTATTAGCTGCTGCCTTGTTAAAACTCTCATTCTTTTGCTGTCACCATTTTTAATGTGTCTTCGGAGGCGACTATAAACACTGTTTTTCAACATAATTCATCCCAAGTAATTTCCTTTGGGAAGAACAAAAGGAGCAGGCAGAAGTAACAAATTTTAGCTCTTTATTATAAGCAGATTCAACTGCAAACAAATATTTCCATTAATTATTTGGTATCATAGTACCAGGTAACATTAACTGATTACATCCATTTAAATACGGCAGAGGAATTTCCAATTATTTGCAGATTGTCACAGTTTACAGATTCCATTCATACTTGGACTAGCGATCAAAGAAAAGTGGTAACTTATTTAACTAGTGATCAGGATAAATATGGAATCACCTTCAGATAATAGTGCTTAAACAAAATAACCCATGTGCCTGGATTTAACATTTTTCAATTTGGTAAAACTTAAGGATACAAAAACAACAAAGAATAGTATGACATAGTGTCCACTGTTAAGCCCCAATCCAAAATAAAACGACTCAGTATTGTCATATTTCTTCCGATTTTGTTTCTTGGTTGTGCTTTATTGTCCTGAACACCAATAATTTCTAGATGACGCTTCCAAAGCATGACTTCCATATCACTTATTAAATATTTCTTGCATATGCCATTTACTTTTAAAAGGAATTTGTTGGCTTCAGGTTGTAAAGTTAAAACATAACTACTTTAGAGAATCTTCAACTCAGTCATTGAATCTGATAATGTAATTAATCTAATCATAAAATGTCTAGCCTCGCATTTCTATCTATTGAATAAACAAACCCTGTTGACTGCCTAATATGAGCTGGGAATTGTGGTCGAGTCTCAGGATAGAAAAGTCCAGTAGAAATATAATGCCAGACATCTATGTAATTTTTAATTTTCCAGTAGCCACATTAGAAAAATGCGAAATTTTATTTTATTTTTTTAAAGATTTTATTTATTTATTTGACAGAAACACAGCGAGAGAGGGAACACAAGCAGGGGGAATGGCAGAGGGAGAAGCAGGCTTCCCGCGGAGCAGGGAGCCCGATACGGGGCTCCATCCCAGGACCCTGGGATCATGACCTGAGGTGAAGGCAGACGCTTAACGACTGAGCCACCCAGGCGCCCCAAAGGTGAAATTTTATTACATTTTATTGAACACCATATATCCAATGTTTTTACAATATGTAATCAATATAAGTACTAATCAACGACATTTTTTAAAACTAATTAAAACACAATCTGGAATGCATTTTATCCTTACAGCACGGCTCACATGTTGAGGGCTCCGGGGGACATGGGACTATGGTCACCACCTGGGAAAGAGTAGGTTTGGAGGTGGGGTGTGACCCCCGCATTGTCAGAGGGGAGCTGGGAAACTGTGTCCGGGCCTGGGATTTAAGGGGCCGTGAAGAGAGAGGAAGCTGCTGGAGGCAGGAGGGAGAAGCCCGCAGGTACACTGGCCCGAGGAGACAGGTGGAAGGTGGCCCATGCATCCGGCACAGTGGGTTGGGAGGCTGCCCGGGTATGAGCGAATCACAGACGGGAAGATGGAAAGTCTCCGGCAACTGGACTCCGGTCGTGGAAGTGACCCACTGTCACAGATTTGGGACCTGGCTGCCTACATCTCCAGGTCTCCTGACTCTCAGACTAACATTTTTGTGCGCTGCCTTGAAGCCAAGTCCAGTTTGGGCCTGTTGCTGCTTTAGGATTTATCAGAGCTTGGGTCAGTGATAAAATAGATGGGGAAACAAAGCGACACGCTAGGGAAAGTTGGAAAACCAGCCGACAACCAGAGTGGGTGCGGGACGACCGGAGCCAGGAATTACTGGAGACATAGACACATGGAGGGATGCTCTGTACCGGATTTATTTCTGATCTAAAATCCCTTTTTTTATCTCAACTTCTAGAAAAAGGGGGAGGAGAGGAAATACAGAGACAAAAGCATAAAAAGATATTAGCACATAAGAACAGAGGGAAACAGTGTTTGGGCTTGATGTTTTAAATATACTTTATTTCATTTCACAGTGTCAAGTCTGTGTTTGTCCCCTGCCAACGTAGAGCGACATAACCACAAACCTGCCCCCAAAACGTTATCGGCTCTGGCGTAAGGCAGAACGCGCTTGTGGACATGCACACGGACAAAGTAGCCGGGGTGGTTCACAGCAAAAGGCACGATGAGCGTAACAGAGTTTGCGACAGTGTCCTCCCCGCTGCTCGGATCTCCAGTGACAGGGGCACAGGCGACGAGTGCGCGCAGTAGAACAGCGGGCACGAGCCCGGGTGCCGTGCACGGGTCACTTCAGTTCGGCCTCACACACCCCGCTGGGGCAGGCAACGTGACGGTCGTCTGTACTTTGTAATTAAGGGGTCAGAGACTGGGGACTAGACCGGGTCCCCTCCGCTAGCGGGCGGCAGGAGGGGGACTTGAACCCCAGTGGCCGGACCCACCGGGATCCACGCTTGCACTCCACCCCAAATCGCCTTCTCAAACAAGGAACGGTAAGAGGTAAAAGGAATTCCACAGAGCCCTGTTCCCGCCCCCGGGACGACAGAAAGCCACGATTTCAAGAGCCACACGGGCGGTGTGACCATCAGTGCGGCCAGTGGTGTGAGCGGAGCGCCTACGTCGTCGGGCTCACCTAAATCAGAGCACTGCGTTTACTCGTCCTGGGGTCGGGTGAGCAGTCTCCAGGTCGGCGGAGCGCGTCGGGGGCGGCCCTCGTCCGCGTGGGTCCCTTGGGCGTCGTGCCGGACCTGGAGGCGGGGGTACGGCAGGGGTGACACGTCCAGCGTGTGGGTAGAACCGGTGCCTCCTGCGTTCCCCACCCGGGCTCTTAGCAAGCTTCCTTGGCGCCCCCAGCGGACAGCTCGAGAGAGGACCGCGCCGGCTCAGCCCCTGGAAGGCCGGACTTCAGCTACCGCCATTCAGAATAAAATCAAACCAGCCAAAGCCAACACCCTCCCCTCCCCACCCCGCAAGTGCTTCACTGACGGACTTACTCCCGTGTCCCCCTCGCGGCCGCTACACCGTGACTCCAGATTCTCCTTTAGGTATGGTGCTCTTCGATGGTGCTCTTAACTCGAACGTGCTCTTCCTTCTAAACTAGGTTTTCTTCATCTCTGTTTCCATTATACAGACAAGAAATGACCTCCCAGAGTGGTCCCCGGGCTGTCCCATTCTGGCCAGTGACAAACCGTGGGACGGGGTGTTGACGAGAAGAGCAAATCTCCTCTGCCACCCTTCCAGAGACCTTCCACAAGATGGGGCATGAGAGAGAAAAGACGGAAGGCACTCATGGACAAGCGAAAACTGGTGAGGTGTCCAGAAATCACTCAGAAAGTGACCTGGGACCCAAGCAGACAGTAACTCAAGTACGCAAGGGCAGGACGCTGAATGACTGTGAACACATTCGGTAATAAAGACTGCTAACAATCGGGTGTTTGAATTCCAAAATGCATCAGACAATAACAATTACTTATTCACACGTCGTAGACAGGAAGTAGAGCTGAAATGATTTAGGAAGAATTAGGATAGTCTCTCACATTTATACTCAACTTTATATAAAAATGCATTTTTACAACTATTATCTCCTTTGACTCTCACCAACCTCTGTTGGGGTAAATAAGTGGTCTCCTTATTTTATTGATAAAGAAGGGCTCAAACAGGGAAGGTAGTGTGCTTAAGGTTATATATACACGTGTAGTGATACAGCACAGACCATTTGATAGTTTGCCGTTTCCCACAGTAAGTGACCTTCAGAGGGATCATTTCAAGTATGACTGTAGTCTGTGCCACTATAAGGAAAGGCCTTTGAATCTGCCATTCCACATCACCCTTTGCCAACGTGGGGACTCTGTGCTACCAACATAAGGGACAGACACCCCCTCAGCCCTCAAGCCCACCATGGAGTCAGTTTGGAGACCGTGACATTTTCTCATGAAAGATGGAGAATCTTTCCTTTTGTAATTCTGTGTTGTTTTAGATTTTAAACAAAACACCTTTATTTTATTTTTTTAAAGATTTATTTATCTTGAGAGAGTGAGAATGAGAGAGAGAGAGAGCACATGAAAGGGGGGAGGGTAGAGGGAGAAACAGACTCCCCGCTGAGCAGGGAGCCCGACGCGGGACTCGATCCCGGGACTCCAGGATCATGACCTGAGCCGAAGGCCGTCGCTTAACCGACCGAGCCACCCAGGCGCCCTAAACAAAACATCTTTAAGTGACTACAGTTATAGTTATGACCATCTACTTTTAAAGGCACTGAGGTAGTAGGAAATACTGCATTACATCTTTGTTAAGCAGAAAAGAACGGGTATTAGTGTGACTTTGGTACTGTATTCAGACTCGCTGAGTCTCCATTTCCTCCTCTGTAAAACCAGGAGCAAGAGAAGTTGAAGAACAAGATTTACTCAGCACCTGCCACACCCCATGTGCTACATCCAGTGCTTTGATAACTTACTGAGTCACCAACAACCCTCTGAGGTAAATACAGCTATCATCTGTAACGTACAGGTGAGAACATTCAAACAGAAACATCAAGTAGAAACAGAAACGTTAAGGAACTTGTCCAAGGCGGAATCCCAAGTGGTAGCGCCAGGACTCACTACCTGGCGGTCGGTCCGCAGCTGTTAGTCTCCAGGCCGAGCGACACTGTGGCCCCGGGGTCCACGTGTGAGGAGATGGGACAACACGCCGAGGAGGTTAGCACACTGCCTGGCACACAGTAAGCACCCAACCAACCTTAGCAAGTATCAGAACAAAACAAAATCATAAAATAATGTATCCTGTAGCTATTATTTGGCAATAAAACATACATATATATAAAACACACATACCCATTATCACAAATATGTGAAATAACTATCACCCAATAGATATTTTATCACCATGTATCCCCAAGTAAATTTTGAGATTTATATTTTCCTTTTTTTTTTTTGCTGGATTAATGAAGCACCAATAAACTCAAGATAAATCAGAATTTACTCTGAACATACCATAAGGAGACAAGACAAATATTCTTTCCTCCTGAACACACAGAGAACATCAGTGGCATCTTTTTTTTTTTAAGGTGCAACGATTTATAAAAATAAAGATAAAATTAGCAGAATAGGTCTTTTTTACATATTCACATATAAAATCATGAACTACTAATAATTTGGATGGAATAACTGACCATCAATAAACATTTACTGAGAGTTTGTTCAACAGATCATATTTTTTTTAACACAGAAGTAACTGAGCTTTCTATTTGGAGAGCCTTTCTGAAAAATAACTCCCCCCCCCCCCCCGCTGGGGGTAAGGTATTTATCTGATCTCATGCATGACTACACTGAGAATAACTCCCCAGTTGGTAAAAGTAACAGATTTACTTTCTTGTCCACAAACTGGAGAAGGGGTCAAATGAAATCTTGGGGATAATGCTGAGTCATAACTACTCTAAACGGAAATACATCTAGTACTTCAAAATATCTGAGTGAACTTTTAAATTCAATTACATGGATATTTTACCCATATAATATCAAATATCTGAATGTTTCCAAATTACCAGTTTGACTAAGTACTAATTTTCATTCTAATGTTTGACTGTTAGGTTAGTCTGTGTATAATGCCAAAATACTAAATGGTAACACAACATTCCAAATTAGCCAATCTTTAAAAGTATGTGTAACTCATAATAAAAAACAAGTCTAGGGGCGCCTGGGTGGCTCAGTCGTTAAGCATCTGCCTTCAGCTTGGGTCCTGGGATCGAGCCCATCGGGCTCCCTGCTCCACGGGAAGCCTGCTTCTCCCCCTCCCACTCCCCCTGCTTGTGTTCCCTCTCTCGCTGTGTCTCTCTCTGTCAAATAAATAAATAAAATCTTAAAAACAAAACAAAACAAAACAAACCAGTCTAACCCCTTCATCTCCCCTCAAAAAATCCTACTTACAAAGATATGTAACTTACTACCAGGTGGTATCTGGAATATCTGCCAAGATAATCTTTTCTTCAATCTAATACATTAAGAACAAATACTATTGCGGTCAAAATGTACTATGCACTTGCAACTGTACACATGAAATATCATTATGATAGACATTTCTCGGTCTTCTTAAATGGGAGTCTGATAGGTACCTGGCAGCTACTTCGTGTCTCTACCTGGTTGGCAAATTTTATATATACTGTATTTTCATCATGGTCCATCTATTTAAAAGATCACCGTATTGACACAGATCTATTCAGTGAACATAATAATAAACCATGTAACATTACAAAGGAAAAATAAAGCTTACGTCATCTGGATATAAAGGAAGATTGGTATCACTGTACAGGAAACAAAATCACATGGAAATGGAAGACATGAAAGAAATCATTAGTATGTACGATGCAGGGCTTAGTCAGATTGGTACTTTACTTACCGACTTGGCTAATCTTAGGCACTGGACAAGCCTCAGAACTGTCAAGCAACTAATACTTGCTATATATATTGTATAAGATATACAGATAAGTTTATATAATGAAACTAATATACTGCTTCACAATTTTGAGTATTGTAATGTATTTTTTAAAACTTGCTCAATATTTGAGAAAAAATATTATAATTTTATAAGTTCAGTATGTAGGACCAGCCATAAAGCCTATTCAATGTAACTGAAGACCGTCGGGGAATTTCTGGGTCGCAAAATGTTAAATAGCACAGACATTAGAGACAGTGAAAGATTTTATTTTTTCTTTTACTTTCATCCAAACACACCCTTTTCTGGAAAACATAAAAGCATGCACATTGATGGCATTCTTATAAAGAAAAACTAAGTAATAACTAAGCTGCAAATCAAGAATAATAAGAATAACACAAAGGCTTAAATGATATGTGAAAAGATTTACAGGTAGATACAGGGCTCTTAATTTTAGAAAATAATAATTCAAGTCATATCAACACGTGTTAAAAAGAAGCTAATTTTCCAAATATTTTGATACAAAATTTTTAAACTAACAAATATATTTTATAGAACTTCTGTGAGAATATAAGTATGTTCATAAGAAACATGATGTTCAAAGTGATCTTATGCCGTTCACTGAGACTTCTTAAAATCAGTTATAATCAACATTAATTCCAATGGTACTACTTCTTAAAATTTAAATTTAGAACATATCCATGATATTCAAGGTAAGTTGCACAACTTACATTTACTTTGATCTAATTAGAAAAAGCTTCTAACTTTAGGGTTGTTAAAAAAAGTATTAACAAAGACATGGGATTGATTTAACCTTCACTTTACTAGAAAGAGAAAATGACAATTTGGCATGAGAACACTTTTCAGAAGTGTGACCTACACCGCCGTGCAGTTAGGCCAGCCACGTCCCGTGGGGACGTGTGCACACATACTCACACTAACGTACGTGGACAACTCCCATTACCCAGCTGTGCAAAGGTGCCGTCTGACGTGGCCTGCTCTCTGGGTCTGGAGAATTGGTTAGACAAAATTTCCCTTCATTATTTTCATTTTGTTCGTCATGATTTAGCTGGTGTGTTTCATCTGGGGCATGGATACAATTTTACAACAAAAATCCATTAAGCAGAAATGTTATCTTAAAGGGCTGGTAGGCAAAATAGAGCAGATCCAAAAAGGTCATCCTCTTGCACAGGATAGATTTATTATTTCATGACTGAAAACTGAACTGTGTGATTTGGTTCCAGAAACACAGCTCTTGTTTTGAGGTGATATGGCTTAATTGTGTAGCCCCATTAAAACCAATGAGAACTAAACAAATTCATTCAGGCTTGATGGATTAAATCTCCCTGGCTTGTGGAAGGTGAACTTCTTGACATGAGACAAGTGCAAAACGCCTTTGCCGCAGCTAGCGAGGCTGGCTCACAAGAGCTTAAACGAACAACTCTGCAGCAGGACAAACCCTGGCCGGCTACAGTTCCTCCCTGTGCACGTATGGTACCAGGCACCGAGCAGCACACTGCCAGTAAGCCAAAGGGAAAGAATCCAAACCCAGTGGAAATCAACCGTGATGACATAAAAAAAAAAAAAAAAAAAAAGACTTCTGAATTAAATGTTGTGCTAAACTCAATAGTAACAGGCAAAGGCACATGCTAGTAAATCTAGTCAGATGTTTGAAGGCTCCCATCACCTCAAATTACCTGTAGACTCAGGTCCAATAAAGGTTCACACTGATTATTTTGATATAAAAAATAACAGCAAACCTGAAGGTTTTCAAGTAGTTACGGCACAGATGCTGGGAAGTACTAAGAGCTTAGCATAACTCTTCAAAAAGCCGGGCAATGTAAAGTTCTGCTATAATGAATCAGGGTCACAATTCTAACTTAAACTTAATTCTCATATTTTATACATTATTCTTTTGTACACAATACAGGGTGTGCAAATTAAGCTGTTTCAATAAATATTAGAAATGTTAATTACTTTGCAAATATAAAGTAAAATCAGCTAATAATGCAATACAATAAAAGCATGCGCTAACCAGAGCTTCCTCCCCAGGGACAATTTCTTGCCCTTTTCCTTGGTATGCCTCTTAAACACTTAAATACAATTTCTTTCACTCCCTTGGAGACATTAAGCAAAAAGCAAAATATTACATAGCTCCAAGATCCTAAATATCTTAGTGATAAAGGTTGGACTAGTCAAGTTATAAAAAATTAAAAATAACAAATACAGTGAAATATACTGCAAATTAATGTTGATGAACGCAGCCATCTGAATTACAAAACAATAACAAATTATACAATCCTAAGAGTCTTCTGAAGATGACATTAGTTCATAGGAAATGCCAAGTATAGCATAAACTGTTTAGTTTTTCCCTTTCCAGCAGCTTCTGTTCTAAAGTTGTAAAACCATGTATGTTTGCCCAAGACCAACTGCATATCGGCTTTAATCAGAAATTCTATTTTATCCAATGTTCAATCAACAAGGCTTTATTTACACTTCTTATTAAAATCAGGAAACAATTTGCCGTAAGGTGTGGCTGCCAACACTGAACCACGGAGCACATCCCACTGCCTGCAGACAGCTACCTGCTCAAGCTTTTATACTAACCCACAAGCAGCCAATTAAGGTTCCATAAATCCACGTTCTTACATAGAGTTTCCTTCCAGCCTCGGTCATAAGCATACCAGCAGTCAAACCACTTAAGATCAATAATGATGGTAAAGTCTTCTTGAGACTTAATTTAGAATTAACACTTTCCCCAGGAAATTTGTTTCTTCTTTCTGGATCCAGTGAATCATAAAACTCTATAAGCAACCTATGGCCAGAATGGAAAAAAAAAAAGTTTCAGGTTTAGTCACTTAATAGTCTAATTTAATAAATAGCTCTGGATGCCTATTACATGCTGGAAAAACTATAAGGTCCTTGGGAAAAAAAGATGAATGAGGAAATACCTAGAGACTTGATTTAACTGGAGTTTCTAGACTTTAAAAATATCTTTATATGCTCATTAGTGCAGATGATTGTATTATATGTAATTTTTTAAAAAGATGGTTTTAAGTAATTTTGTGGGGAAGATTTTTTTCTAAACTTTAGATTTTTAATAATTTTGCAACAACCAGACTCGCTCACCCATGGGTAATAACCCATCTCACTTCGTCTCCACCTTCCCCATCTTTACTCCTTCCTACGGCTCCCATTCCATCAGAAGTCAAAGAGAAGATGAGCAGTTCTTATAACATATATGGAGTTTCCCCCCCAAAAGCCCTCACTCACATGGGATTATAAAAAATAGGTACAAGAATGAAAAAATAGCATAGTTAATTCATTTTCCTATCTTATTTAAAAAATGTAAAGTTATAACAGCAGGACAGACTGAGCATAAAACTCTCAAACACAAGTACAAAAGCAGAAAATCCTTCCATTTCCTTAACAAATTCCCTAGACATAACCACTGTTTTAAAAGGTCCAGACTCATTCTAAGTATGTATTAGCACCTACAACACGAAATACACTGGATATTAAGCATATTGTTCAGGCATTCTTTTCTTTTCTGAGAACTGATTCATGTATTTTATTTTCGAAATTTCTTCCATAACCCAAGTGGGTGGCAGTGAATGGTTGGTGAAATAAATTATGTCATGTACAACTGATGGTCAATGAAATAGGGAAATGTAGCTACTTGTCTATAAATTTCAGAGAGTCTCATTTTCAATGCAGCACACTTCTAATAATTTTCACTTTTTAAAGTTATACTCAAAAGGGTTAATGAGGAAATAATTTTATTGTAATACAACAAAGAAAGGAACAGAGCAGTCTGCTGAGAAATGTTATCAGGAGAATAAAACACAGGTAAAATTTCTGAACATAAACCTAATTTTGGAAGTCTTACTTTTGAGTCTGTAAAAACGCCACACTTTTCAATGTGGTTTTAGTAAATGATGCATCCTATAATTAATGGGTCTATTTTTTTTCAAAAAGAAGATAAAAAGTAGAGATGTTTAAAACATATCTTTCAAGAAACAGGATATGCTTCAGAAAGGATAAAACTCCCATTGACAGCAAACAAACAGTAAATAATATACCCTGAAGTTTTCACCCAAGAGAATTCAGTTTCTAAGTATCATATCAAAACCTGACATCCACTTTTTATCTTCCTAAAAAGAGAAGAAAATCCTAAATTCTTTTCCTTTAGAAAACTGTATGAAATCCAAGGGGTCCTGTTATCCGCTATGGAGGGCACCTGCTCCCCCGGGGTTCGCCCGTCAGTAAGGGGCACTTCACATTCCCTCCCTCAGTTCGACCTCACTAAGCTGTGCCTCACCCAGGAGGTATCTAAATACACCCGTAACTTACTGACAGGCAACGCTCAGCAAGAGTCAACACTGTTGTTTGCTCTGAAGCAATGTGATTAGCACGGATGAGCACAAGGTCAATCCCAGAAACTGTTTAGGCCCCAAAATACTAACAGCAAAAGACATTTTGGTCAGAACGTCACCTGGCCCTTCTTCTTCCAACAAATATACCCATGCCTTTTCCACACATACATCAGACACAATGCTCTATCCCACAGCTTCGCTCTCTGGGCATCGTGGGCATGCCAGCTAGTTCTCAAACATACCACCTCTTTGTCTGACCCGGGAATGCACACAAGGGGCATCTCACAGTGGAAAGCTGGGGGGGGGGGTGTTTTCTAATTTTACATCCCACCTCAGAGTGCCGTCTAGGAAATATTGTGAATGAAAAGAGGGAGGCCTCCTCTAACAAGTTCTTTCACAGACAATGTAACAGAGTAAGGTTTAAAACATGAACAGACTGGACCCGAGTTTACAAAAAAGCATTACATTAGTTTCAAATTGTTTATTTACTACAGTGAAATGTAGCTGAACCCAAGTTTTTGAAGTAGGAGAACTGCTGTTACTCACTTATCTTTAATTTCAAAACGCTCATGAAGCCATCTTCTCATAAATGCCTGTTCTTCTGGGACATCTTTTTTGTCTATACGATCAATGTGAATATGAATTTTTGGACATTCTTTGCAGAGAAATTCTAACAAGAAACAAAAAAATTTCATTTTTTGTTATTTTACAATTCACGGTTATATAAAACAACTGAAAATGAGGTAAAAAATATTTTTAAGTGATGAAAAAGCAGATTCTTCAGCAAAAAAGAAAAAAGTTAAAAGAAAATAAGAATTCTACACTGATGGTTTTAGGTTTCAAGCTGAAGTAGAAGAATGTGTTGTAATTTCCCAGTCTACCACAATTACCTGAAGTCACTAAGCTAAATGGATAGTACCAAATGTTACTTTTCATAAAATAACCTTCATTTCCACAGGCGACCGAGGAGTAGAAGGTGGACTCCACTGCAAGTCCACACCCACCCTCTGAAGGGTGCCCAAATGCCAGCCACCCTCAGGCTCACGAATCACCTGCAGGAGACTAGTCCGCTGTTTCCAAGCGTATCACTCATCACACACTGTCACTTCTGTTCCCACGAGGCCATGAGTCCCCGAAGGGCGCACATGAAATCTGTCTGGTTCACTCTGCCAGAGCCCTGGGAGCATGAAGCACTTAACCCCCTGAATCCCTAGTGCCTTCACCGGGCACATCAGCCTGTCATGGAGTGTCACACACCCAGCACAGACGTGGGAAAGAAACCTCCATTCCTCTAGGACTTGCTATTGGTTTCTACTCACTGGTACTCCCGGCTCTCCTGGCCTTCGCCATATTTTCACATAACATATTTGGTTTAGGAACCAAAATTCCTTCTGTGGAATAGCTCTGAGCTTTTAAGTGACTACAGTTCCTAAGACAGGCTAATTTGAACAAAGCAGGCAGTCCTCTTTCAGCCTGGGTCGCACAAGCAATGAGGCCAGGATTTATTCCAAGACAAGAAAGAACTCTGAGCTGGGAAATTCTCCTTCTTGTGGATGGCTTTTGGTGAAAAGGTGAGATTATGAACAGATTTAAAGTCCCTGGAGAACAAGATGTTCCTAAGAGACGTAAGAGGACACTATGTCCCCCAGGTGGGCATGCAAGGAGGCTGAGACCTGTTATCTCAAGTTGAAATGTGTTCAAAGACAGTGTTCCAAGAAGTGGTGACTCACACGCTCTGTGGTTGAAGGAAGAGTTTCAGCTTCAAGAAGTCTCTAGTCTTTGGACTCTGCACATGTCTGTTTTTTGTTAGGTATTCTCTACAATTGTTCTTCTTTACCACTGGTGCCAAACCTTAATAACATGTGGCATTTCCGTCATCAAAATTATCTTACCATTATATACTTTCAGGAGGGAATTGGCTTTGATGATAAAGGCACAAAAAGCACAGGGGAAAGACTGGACTCCAGAATTTTGGTCTTAGTTTTCTCAAGTTCCGTTGTCGGTTACAGAACCGAGGAACTGCAGAAGAAGGATTTTAGCAGCAGAACCATGCAGAGGTTCAGAGCACGGACAGGGCAGCCAGGCAGCCTGGGTCTTGATCCCTGTTCAGCCCTGGGAAGACGGGCTCGCTCTCGGTGCCTGCCCCCCAGTCTGCAAGGCAGAGATAGGGGCGCTGCGAGGGGTCCGGACTTCGAGCTCTGAGAGCAGCGCCAGCACACCGTACGCCCTACGGGTCGGCGATTCCAACTTTTTAGCCGCATGTAACTTCTCATCTCACCCTCTCATTTGTATTTCTGATCCATAAAAATGCAGATCCCAACACCAATTCTCCTACTTTCATCTAATTATCTACATCCCCTGCTCAACATCGCCTAATTAAACAGTAAGCCAGCTGATGCCGCAGGGACGTGGCCACAGCCACAGGCTGTGAGGAGGTAAAAGTGAGCAGACTTGAACTTGTAACCGCGGTGTCTGGGAAGTGACAGCAGTGTGTTCCATGAGACATCAGCTGAGGAGGGAAGAGGCACGGACACTGAGAAGGACTCCCAAATTCATATGGCAGTAAAATATACATGGTATCCTGGTGTTTACAACACAGTTTTGTGTACATTATTTCATCCGACCTCCAGGAGTCCTTGTAGGCAAGTGCTACTACCCTTGTAGGGCTTGGAGAGGACCAAGAGCCAGCGTGGATGGTGGTGGAGCCCCATCAGCCCAGTCTCTGGGGTGAGGACCCAAATGAAAACCATGAGTGAATCATCAGATAAACACTAAATGACTTTCAGGAGACAAGAAAGAAGTGACATAAAGGGGGACGCCTGGGTGGCTCAGTCGGTTAGGCGCCTGCCTTTGGCTTGGGTCGTGGTCCCGGGGTCCTGAGATCAAGTCCCGCATCGGGCTCCCTGCTCAGCAGGGAGCCTGCTTCTCCCTTTGCCCCTCCCCCTGCTTGTGCTCTCTCTCTTTCTCAAGTAAATAAATAAAATAAAAAAAAAGAAGTGACATAAAGGTTTTCTTCAATATTTAATAAAGCTTCGTGTATCTATATTTGTAAAAACTATGTTCATTGGAGCTTATGTCCTATTGCATGAACAAAAATTTTCCCATAATATTTAGAAATATACAGAAAAAGTATTCTAATTAAAGTATATTTTTTTTAAAAGATTTATTTATTTGAGAGAGAGAGAGGGAGCGAGGGAGAGCATGAGCAGGGGCTCAGCAGGGAGCCCCATACAGGGCTCGATTCCAGACCCGCCACCCAGGCGCCCCAAGGTATAATTTTTTTCTAATTAGAACTTCCCTAGTAGAGCCCTAGAGTATATATATGCCAGGGTAATAGGAGTCTTTCAAGTATTCATACTTGTCACAGGACTAGTCTCTGGAGAAACTAAGTTCCATTTGCTCTGTGCCTGGGGAGCCAGGCCAGATGGAAATAGGAGAGAAGAGCAGAGCTCGGAGAGTGGGAGCAGAGAACGTGCATGTACTGAACTGGGACAGCTTCCACCCTGGCACCTCAGCCAGCTCCCACGCTGCTGCCTTATAACCCGCCCCCTTTCCCTCTGGGAGGAAAAAAATGAAATAAATCCAGGAGTAGAAAACTGGGTAGATAAACCATTGTATAGTCACATCAATGGACGTTACGTAGCATTTTTAAAACAGTACAGAAGTGTATATACTGACATATAAAGATATTTATGATTAAAAGCAGGATATAAAAGAAAATAATATATACAAATGACCTCACCTAAAAATATCCAAAGGCACAAACATACTCCAACACAGTGACATTATAAAAAGGAAGATTTTGAGGAAAATATCCAAATTGTTAAATGCATCTGGACAGGTGAGCCTATGGAGTTTTCTTCCTTCTTCTTTTGGGTTACCTGTAATTTTCCCCTCCAAATAAGTTTTCTTTTCATGTAAGAAAATATTAAACAGGAAAAAGTAACCTAGCACCATATTAAATGGTTAAGCAGAACATCAAATGTTATCCTTAACTTCACAATTTATTACGGTATACCACCCACTGTAGAAATGGAATTTAAATAAGTCTATAATCAGACCGGCCTGTCTCTCCTCTGCCCAATGGACATTGTCCAGAGAAGACAAAGACCCTGATGACAAGACCAGATGAACCACAAAGTGCATGCCCAGGTGGGCTTTGGTCACTATTCACCTTATAGCGAAAGACACCACGAAATGGGAAGCACAAGGGACACTACCTGCTACCTAGCTCTCTAACATGAGGCCTCATTATTAAGGCCCAAACTGTAAGTCTCGTGATCACAAGAGTTCAAGAGTTCATTCACAACCACCCCTCCCCACCGCAGCTTCTGCCCCCACCTGCAGCCAATCCATGCTAGTAGTCTAGAGCGAGCTGAGGCCCTGCACAGTCAACAATCATCCCAGGTGACTCTGAGGGAACTGTAATACTCCTACAACGCTTTGAGAAAGACGGTCCTGTGGCATATAAATGCACAATCTAGCAACTATGGAAATGTTTTTTTAATTGGGCTATCAAATACGAGTATTGAATGATAGTCCACTATGTATGGAGATAATATTTAATACTAATCACACTCAACCACCAAGTACTTATGACATTCTAAGTTATGGAATTTTATACCTAACTCAACTTACATCATAAATTTAAAGTGCATCTTAATCTACACCAGAATAAAGTAGAGCAGAATAGCAATCAATTTATATAATAATGAGAATGGGGATTCTCAAGCTACAGGTCCCAACCTCAGGATTAAAATCAACTTGTAAATACTGAAAACCAGTTGTTGCATCTCATGTGCACAGGTATATTGGTAGAAGAACTTCTCAGCAGCGGTGATGTACATGCATTTGTGGAGCTGGTAGACCCTGCCAGGGCGGCTTCCATGGAGGCTGTACAGCCCTGCACCCCTAACGGCAAAGTACGGACGTGACTTTTGTACTTGAATTTCACCCACGGGCCTGTTACCCAAACTCAACACTGGGATTTTTGCCAATCTGATAGTAAAACATGGTATCTTGCTAAAAATTTTAATTTGCACTTTTCTTATTATGAATGAGACGGAGCATTTTTTTCTGTGAGCTACTACTGAGTTATTGATCATTTTCTCATCAATTTGTAGAAGCACTTTATACGTCAAGGAAATCCGGCTTTTTTTCTGTTATCTAAGTTGCAAATATCTCCCAGTTTGTCTTCCGTCCTTTGATTTTACTCTGGTGTCTTTTTCCTTGTGGAAATATTCACCCTTAATTGATTGAAATGACAGATTTATTTTCCACATGGCTTCTGCGTGTGATAGTTAGAAAAGCCAAACTTCTCCAAGAGAGACAGTTTGTTAAGTACAACACAAAGCCACTGTCAGCTAATGTGTATGCAGTAGAGGAAGCAGAGCAGTGGTGGGGGGCTGGGTTGGAATCTAGACAACAGCAACTCTAAAATGGTTTTCTTCCTCAAGGCTTCTCACCCCGTTGGGGGAAGGTAAAGAATTACCATATGCTGAGTGCTAACCTTGTGGCTTAAGCACTTAGTACCACCAGGAGTGCCAAAGCAAGAGAAAGCAAATGAGCTAGGGAAGAGGAATGTTGTGGGAACAGCAAAGCTGGGGGAGGGCAACAGAGGGGAGGGGTTTCACTTGGAGAGGAGGCCAGGCCTACACACGGCCTTCCATTCCAGAAGGCAAGGGAGTGCAAGAGAGGGACAGCCGGGGCACAGAGTCCTCAGAGGGCAGGCTGAAGAGGGTGCGGCCTGGCCCGTGAGCACCACTGAAGCCAGGAGCTCTTGTGACCAGGACGTGGCGTAATGAAAGCACTTTGCAAAGGTTATTATGGGAATTATATTTGTTTCTTATAAACAATTAAAACATGTTCAATAAATCTCATTTTTTAAACAACGATAAACTAGTGATAATATTGTTGAACAACTAAATGCATGTGTTTTCAAATGTAAAAATAGGTCAATGACCCCTTTGATGGTTAAAAAAAAGGAAGGAAAATATTAATACATTGCCTTTTTTGATAACAAGGGAAGGATTTCTAGAGTAAAAATGTAGACTGAATTTTGCACATATGATACACAAACAATTAAGAAAAGTGGTTACCTCTGGGCAGGGGAAGTTGGACCCCGAGGGGAGGGGGACGTGGTGGAAAACAAGCCGTTTCACTGTACACTTTATAGAGTTGTGGTTTTTAAACTGTTTGATGTATAATATATTCCAAAAAATTCCATTTAAAGTGAAAAAAATCTTCAGCTTCCAACGTGACAATTGCTCTGTGTCAAAGGCAATTGTGAGAGTAATCAGTCTTACTACTTCAGTTTTTTTTTTTTTTAAGATTTTTATTTATTTGACAGAGAGAGACACAGCGAGAGAGAGAACACAAGCAGGGGGAGCGGGAGAGGGAGAAGCAGGCTTCCCGCGGAGCAGGGAGCCCGACGCGGGGCTCGATCCCAGGACCCTGGGATCATGACCAGAGCTGAAGGCAGACGCTTAACGACTGAGCTACCCAGGTGCTCCACTACTTCAGATTTGTATTTCCAGCCACTATGACCGATTTTCACCACATTCACCACCCCCCCATTAGTGCTTCATCCCTTGGTCCTCTCTTCCAACTTCCTGCTCCAGGGAGCTACTCTGTCTTCTGGACAATATTTGAACACCAGCCTTCCAGAGGTCCCACTGACACACACACTCTGACAGGCCTGGTATTTCGACCTTCAGCAGCCACCAATGTGACATAAAAAGCTCGTGTTCTATCTCTCGATCACAGCTCGAATGGACGCTTCAGAAAGGTGATGGCAACACTCCGCACTTCCTTGTTGGCCTAATCCCGTATTTAAATTTCTCTATCCGTCAAGAGTGTCTTTAGTTATGTTTAACTAAAATATTCTGCTCACTTAAAATTCTATTTTTTCTTGTTATATCTGACAAACGCAGAGGCAACAGCTAAAAAGTCTTTAGAGGGGCGCCTGGGTGGCTCAGTTAAGTGTCCGACTCTTGATCTCAGCTCAGGTCTCAATCTCAGGGTCGTGGGTTCAGGCCCTTTGTTGGGCTCCACGCTGGGCATGGAACAAAACAAAACAAAACAAAACAAAAGCCCAGCACAGGTTTGAAAAAACAAAGAGTCGTATTTAACTGTTTCCTCTTGCCAAAGATACTAAATTTCACAAGTATTATATAAAAATCCATACAAAGGTGAATGCTGGCCATCAGTATACCTCAGTACCACTAGGTTAGCACTCTCCTCCACATTCCCTTCCTTTGATTTATGTAGCCTTCCATTCTTATGTGTGAACTCTGGGTAAAAAGAGGCTGAGCTAATGATATCGGGCAAGTCCAAAGGACTAATATGGCAACCAGGAAGTACCAAAATTAGCAGGACTCATGAAATTCAAATTGTTATGGATTAATAAAAAAATACCTGGAAAATAGATAAAGTATCTACCTAGGAAATATATCAAGTAAATGTTATGAAGTACACGTACCCATTAAAGAGAATAATTACACACTCACAAATATATGACATAATTGAAAATATAAACTCACCAGCCATGGACGGTGCTTCTTTCCGCTGCCCTTTATCATCAATAGTCCCTTCAAAAGCCACTGTCACATCATAAATTGCATCTAAATAATTCTTCATAGAATCAAAAGCAACGTGAGTTGCCTTTATTCTTGGTGTCAGCACATGTTTCAATACTGCAAAGCCTAAAAGAGAAGTTGATTCAGTGTGGCCATAAGTTAATTACAAAACACCTCAGCGCAATATAATATCCAAATGGTCTTTAAATTTCCAGGAATAGACCAGAATATATTAAAGCCATAATCTCATATATACAGACAGGGCTTGAGGTTTAGAAAGCACTCTTATGACTTGATGTATTTAAATCAACATTCATTTAATACATATTTATTAAACTTCTACAGGAACAAGATGCTGGGGGAAAACTGTCAGAACACTGGCCCTCAGGAAGCTTATGACTTATCAGAAACCTGTCAATCTGGTAACCCCTGACACAGGCAGGTACTACCATCCTTATCTCTGGCCACAGGATAAAGGTAGCAACATCCTGCCCGTGGTCACTTCCGATTTAGGAGTACGATTTATAATTCTGACTCCTATCCACGATTTAATTTTATTTCTATTCAAATAGGGACGCGGGAGTGAAGGAGCACCTGAATGACCCCTGCTGTGTCGAGTGCCTGAAGGAAGAGCTGCTGTGGTCTAGCTCATGTGGAACACTGGGCTTGATAATTAGAAAACTGTTGTTGTTGTTTTTAATTAAAATGAGATTCAATTTACATACCATTAAGTTCATCATTTCAAACGATGCAACTCAGTGGTTTGTAGTAGATTCACAAAGCTGTGCAACCATCCCCACTATCAAATTCCAGACCATTTCTGTCTCTCCAGACAGACACCCTAGACCATCTGCAGACACTGAGCATTCTCCTTCCCTGGATCTGCCTGTTCTAGACATTTCACATGAATGGAATCACAGTGTTGTGGACTTTTGTGTCTGGCCTCTTTCACTTAGCACAGCGTTTTTGAGGCTCATCCATAGTGAGGCAGGTATCAGAAATTGAGTACTTTTTGTGGCTGAGTATTACTCCACTGTATGGATCTACCACATTTCGTTTATCTATTGATCAGATGATAAACATGCGAGTTGTTTTTAACCTTTGGCTACTATAAATAATGCTGCTCTGAACATTCATATAAAATTATGTGAATGCTAAACAAGTTGCTGTATGAACACAGGACTTCCATTCTCTTGGGTATATTTGAAATACACACACACACACACACACACACACATATTGTATACACTGTAGTTGAGAAAGCACTGCATTTTATACTGGATAATCAATCATATCCATGAGTGTTCCACTAATGTTTAGAATTTATTCTCCCCCCTTTCCTATTTCTCACTGCCTCCTTTTTGCTTGATTAGAATATTTACTGACAACTGAACAGAAAAGAGTAGCTTCCTGAAGTGACATGAAAATAGACTAGACAAAACTTGATTTGGATCTTCTCCTGCCTCTCTCCAGGGAAAATGAGCTGCATAAGGAAGAACAGCTATAGTATGTTGGGATCTTCCTGCAGAAGAATTTTTAAAATGTGAAGCGGTGTGGGAAAGAAAAAGATTCCCACAACCACATATCTGACTGAAGTCCCTAGGGTAGAAGTAGCTCAATTTATTCACAAACTCATAACACAAAGCTGAATAGTATACCAGGCTGGGAAACATTCAATTGTCGATTAAATTAGTTAATACTTTCTTCTTTGCTATTGGAGCTCATCCAATTTTATTAAGTCCAAAGTTCCACAGAATCACCCTGTGGTATTCACTGAGAACAATTACTAGAATCTATTAAGTCAGTAAGAAGATAGACAGAAAAATAGTATTAAAATAAAAAGTTTAATGAAAGTCTAAAAAAATCAGCTTTGTGACAGATGAATAAGAAATGCCCATCACTAATATGTAAGAAAAGTTAAGAAAAAGATCTTCTCACTGAGGAATGTACCAGGAGCAGCTCAAAACTGCCCTAAACACATTTTCTAGATCCATTCCACATCCTGCATCTTCCAGCTTTTATCTTCCAGCTCTTGAAAGAGAACAGCCAAGGAGGAAGCAGAAAAACAAGGAGACTGGGGTGACACAGAGGCCCTGAGAAGAAAACATCTCAAGAAGGAACTGGTCAGGTATGCTCAATGGAAGACACAGAAAGATCCAGAACTGAGAAGTGACCACCTGGCTAAACAAAGGTCATGTATTACCTGGACTTGTATTTTCCATGGAGTGGTAGGAATGGAAGCTTAGAGAAGGGGTCCAGTGAGGCGAGAAAACAACAACAGCCCATTCTTTGCTGCATGTGTTTATTAACACACGGTCTATTGATTTTTCTAAGGCTTAGAATAACATAGGACACCCTTACTGTCACAACAAATAGAAGCCGACCCTTCTTGGATGACTGGAAGGCACTTCACGATCCTAAATCCGAGCCCATGAGCTCCTCCGATCCATGTGGGGAATGCTCTACCATCTCTGACCAAGTGGTCTTCAACTCTAAACAGTGAGGAGGGTGCTCACTCTCCCCAAACCCTGGGTCGTTATTATAAAACCAATTTTGTAATAACAAAATGGAGACCAATTACAATTTCAACTGAGAGTGCCAAAAAACAGGTACTCATAATGAACTGCTGGAGCTTGAACCCACTGTAGATCTAACTCTGCCTCCAGGAAACTACAGACAAACCCAGAGCCCCAGAGGAAAGAGTTAGTTAAGTAAGTTAATTCTTCTTGGTCAATATCTAGTCTCTATTTTAGTCTTTGCTTTGCCCTGTTTCATTTCCAGATCTCCTGAACTTATACTTGGTACTACCAATAATCTACCTTGCCGTCTGAACCAGCTTCTCCTTGAGGGGCATTATGGTGGTGGCTGACATAATGGAGATTTTGCTGTATTACATTTTGGAAACATTATAAGTAAATGATAAACCTACTGGACAGAAAACCTTTATTGAGCCCTACAGGAAATTTTACATTATATATATATATGTATATATATACATATATATATATATTATTGGCTCATTTGACTCCCACAAATTAATTTAACTAAGGCACAAAGAGGTAAAATGACTTGCTCAAAGTCACATAGCTAGGTAGCAAGACCTTATAATGTCTTGTTCAGTCCTTTTTCTATTTAATATATATTAATATAGTAACCTAAAACTATAAGCCTGTAGGTTAGAGATTAATGAGGCAATAAAATAAACTTAAATGACCATAGTATATGGTAAAATGTTCTAGAAGAGATATAAAATATTCTCAAAATATAAAAGAATTACTCATACTTAAAGATTTTTTTTTAAAGATTTTATTTATTTGTCAGAAAGAGCGAGAGAACGGAAACAGGGGGAGCAGGCAGCGGGAGAAGCAGGCTCCCGCTGAGCAGAGAGCCCGACGCGGGACTCGATCCCAGCAGCCCGTGACCTGAGCCCAACAAAGGCAGATGCTTAACCGACTGAGCCACCCAGGCATCCCTTAAAGATTTTTTTCAATCACTCATATGTGATTGGTGAAAGCTTCAGGACAAAGAGGAGCCTGGAGACAGGCCAAGAGGGAGGGAGGTAGCATACCAAGGGGGCAAAGACAGAGAAACCAGGTCAGAGTAGGGGCCCGTGAGGTCTGTGGAGCACAGGTACAGAGCTCGTGAGGAACGGGACTGAAAAGTACACTGGCATCACGTGACAAAAGCTTCACATCAACAGGCTGATGTACTTCTACCGGCCTGGGGGACTCCACGGATTTCAGACCGGAGGAGAGACATAATCTAGGTGCTGAGAAAAACATTTAGCTTTCTGAAACCCCTTAGGGCAGTAAGTCATAGGCAATGAGGGACTGAAGTAGGACTGATGTAGTGTAAACTTGAAAAGAGAAAATGTAGACAAGGTATGCAAAAGGAAGTTATTAGAGCAATAACATTACAGTCTTGAAATAAAGAAGGATATGCGTGAGTGTAATATGCAGTCTTGTCAGAGAAACAAAACTCCTTCAAGGCAAAGACACCCTGAGATGTGAGGAGAAAAAACCTGGAAAAAAGAAGAGATAGTCCAAAAGGGAAAACAGAACTGCTCAGCGTTCCCAACTGGTAAGAAGGGAGGGGGCAAAGCAGGTTAGGCAGGGCTGAGAACCGGCAGGGTCCAATCACACACACACACACACACTGGAGAGGGACTGAGTGGGCACCGCAGGGCAGTGGCAGCCCAGGGCCACTCAAGGCCTAGACCAAAGAAGGGCCAAGGAAAGTGAGGTTAGACTCAAGCCGAAAACAAGGCTCAGGGGAAGGAAGAGCAAGGAAAAGGTAGATGCAGAACCATCGACATGATCTGCAAGACCCAGTACAATTTCAAGACTGTGAAAGCAGAGCGTCAAACCCAGCACGGGATGCCGTGCAAGAAAACGGATATGCCCATAAGCCTCCGAAAAGGACCGCAGCCCTCCCCACACTTTGACTCTAGCCCAGTGAGACCCATGTCAGACTTCCGGCCTCCTGACCCGTTAAAGAGCACACGTGTAGTGTTGTAAGACACCAAGTCTCTGCATGTGCTTCAGCAGCCACGGGGAGCAAACCTGCCACCTCAGCTCCTCGCTGAGGGAGAAGTGTGTCTGTTCCACCAAATTTGGGTCAACACTGGGCAGTAACTTTCTTTTTTAATGTTTGCCAGGTTGACCTTCGGGGAGGAAGAACATTTGTTCAAGTGTGAATCGTTCGTATCTCTTAAATTTCCTATTCATGTGCTTTTCCCATGTTTCTAGTTTATATCTTTCTCTTAACTAGCAAGTGCTCTTTTTATACTAAGTTTATTAATACGCCATATATTGCAAACACTAGTTTAGCCTGCCATTTGCCACCTAAATTTGTTGATATGGCATTGCAAGGTATAATAATAATTTTTATTTAGTTTACAAAGGAAAAAGTTCTTTTTTTATGTTTTAAAAAGACAATTAAACCTACACAATAGCCAGTGTTATTCATAGATAAAAGCTAAAGTCCATTAATCCTAAGGAGTTTTGAAACTACAAGGATCTTTTTACTTGCTCAGTAATATGAAAATTCAAGGTATTCGGTTTGCCATTATAGATGTGTCCCTAAATTCCTCTTTTCTATGACTAGGGTTACTAAGTCAAAATACAGCATCTTGCCAGCTGCCATAGTAAAAAAACAAAACAAAACACCATGGGGCTCACTTTGATAGGTTTGGGAAGATTAAGAGACATTAGGTTCCAAATTCCTTAGTAACCATTGAAAAGTGATATATCTAAAATGACTCTAAAGGAGCTTAGTCAAAGTGAAACATTTGGCATGAGGGAGAGAGGTGGAAGCTCTTGCAGCAGTGGTACCACGTGGAGAGCTTCCCAGTGCCCGCCTCCACGTCTCCTACAGTGGGTAGGTAACTGCCACCAAACTTGCCTGTTTCTTAGTGAGGCCTAAGTATAAAATGAAGGCTCACTCACCAATAAATATTAGATCCATATGTTCTAGAAAACACGAAAATCTGCCCCAACTAACCTGCTGAGCACATGACTAATCTTATTTAAACAAGTGGTTCTAAAGCTTTAGAACGCATCAGAATCATGTGGAAGGCAGAGCCCTACCCCTGGAATGTCTGATGTAGTAGGTCTGGGGTTGGATCCTGAGAATCTGGACTTCGAGCAACTTCCAGGACAATGCTGATTCTGCTGGTTCGGGTATCACTTTGAGAACCACTGACTCAGAACTTAGGCCATGGCTTGAACAGATCAAGAATTCACAAATGGGCTGGTGAAGGAGTGAAAAGGCTGGAGGAATAGGGGTAATATTTATTTTGGTAAGAAATTATAAGTAAATGGTATGGAAATGCCTTCAAAGACATAAAACCAAAGTCTCGAAAGTCACTGGACATATGCTACGTCCAAAGCCCTCCGGGAGCGTTACAGTGGTGACTTGATCCTCCCAACAGTACTCCCCTTAGTGCTCCCCACTGTCGTCCCTAAGGCTGTGACCGGACCTAGGCACCAGGTGGAAACATGCTACAGAAACAGGGAGGAAGAGGAGGCCAAAGGATGAGAATGAGATACAGCTGTAATTCAAACGCTGATGGAGAGGTTGATATGCAAAGTCAAACAACCAGTTTTTTTGAGAATCACTATAAATATAATTTAAAAGTTTTCTCACTCCCTTTATTCATCCCTATTCTTTTCCAAAAATGCCTAGCCTACAAGGATGAAACATTCTAGACTAGGAATACAAGTCCGATTTGAATCTTTTCTGTTTTTATATCCTGAACCATCTGTGTGATCTTTCATTTGATAGTAATCGAGGCCCGTGAGATTTATTTTGTGGCCTTCCTAGGAACAGGCAGAGTCCTACACCTTACAAATCACTGCAAAGATTAACAGAAACTGCAATAATAGCTCAAAAACTGACAAAGAAATGAAGTGCCATGGGAAGTCAGAAGAGGAAGAAGTCATTCCTTGACCAGTTTGTTGGATTTAAATTAAAATGATCTAATTGGTCACTTAACAAACAAACATTTTAGAAACATAATTTTAGAATGATAATTTTTACCTATGATACCATTTTATTTATATTTATATAATGCTATTATATAATACCGTTATATTTACATATTCTAGCAGTTTTTCTTACTAATTGTTTCATCATTGATTTTTTTCTTTTATTTGAGAGAGAGAGCAGGAGCAGAGGGGAGGAGGGACAGAGGGAGAAGCAGACTCCCTGCTGAGCAGGGAGCCCAATGTGGGGCTGGATCCCAGGACCCCAAGATCATGACCTGAGTCGAAGGCAGCCACTTAACCGACTGAGCCACCCAGGTGCCCCTCACCATTGATTTTTTTAAATGGCAAGTTCAAAGCTAGCCTTTCTAAAAATAAAATTCTCTTTTCCCTAATTTACCATTACAAAATGGAGCAGCTTTCAATATATACCTTTCAATATATACTTGACATTTAATAGTTTCTTAAAGACTCTACCTGTATTTCAGACCTCTCAAAGTCTTAATTTTTGTCTTGGAGAGATTGTAAATAAAAACAAAATCTTGACTAATTTATTTAGAAATATGAATAAGTCTTCTTTAAAGAAATAACTAACATTCAGTTTGAAGTGAGAAGGAAATTTAGAAAGCATTACAGTGACAACCTCTGAAGTGAACAAAATTAAGAATTCATGACACTGTAACACAGGCACTATCTTAAATAACAACCCTAATACTGAATGGCCATAGTTTGTGGGTAACAAGTTTTTTTTTTTTTTTAAAGATTTTATTTACACAAAGAGAGAGAGAAAGAGCACAAGCAGGGGCAGTGGCAGGCAGAGGGAGAAGCAGGCTCCCCACTGAGCAAGGAGCCCGATGTGTGACTCGATCCCAGGACCCTGGGATCATGACCTGAGCCGAAGGCAGACGCTTAACCAGCTGAGCCACCCAGGTGACCGGTAACATGTGTTTGAAGTAAAACACTTCTAGGAAATAGTAATAACCAGAACCTCAAAATATTACACACCCATATCCATCAGTCATACTTCTTAAGCCAGCCAATACCAATGCCAACGAAAAACTGAAGAGTAGAAGGTATAATTATTTAAATACATGAGCACATCACATTTAAAAAAATCTAAATTAAAAAGGTTGGTTTTGGTCTTCAAAGGAAGGTACTTTAGGAGCAATATTAATAACGTTTTGAATATCACAAACTAACAAGTGCTATTTTCAACTTTCTTGAAGAAAAATTAGGTTAACAGATGGAGAAACAAGTCCTTTCATTTTTATTTTCAGGTAATCTCAATTGGTTGTGACCTAAGAGGAAAGAAAACAGGAAACACTTTTTCTAGGTATATGGTTCACAAATCAATTTCTTTTGTGTATGGTGGGAAATAATTACCTTTATAGTCACAAGAAAATCCAGTTCTAATAGACAGCAATAGGTTTTTCCAGTTGTAGAATTTAAAGAAAAGAACAATCAGCAATTAAAAATCATATCTATAAGAAAATTACTCATTTTTTTCCCCTTTTGGTAACTTTATGAAAGATCTACAACTCAGAGAAAAAGGATAGACCAATAACTGATCAATTATGGGAGAGTGGGTTATTATTAGATTAAAAAGCCAGAGTATATATCATTATTATGCCATCTTAAGAATTACTTAAAAATACTTGATCTAGCATTACAAAATTAGTGCGGATTTTTAAAACTAAGTAACTTTTAGGAAATACATTAAACAGTCATCTCAGTGAGATTTTTTAACCCCTATGTGACTGTATTTGGAGATGGGGCCTTCAGGAAGGTAGTTAAAGTTACGTGAGGTTGTAAGCATTGGGCCCTAATCTAATAGGACTGGCATCCTTATAAAAAGAGAAAGAGACACCAGAGACCTCTCTCTGTGAGCACACAGAGAAAAGGCCATGTGAGGACACAGCAAGAAGGTGGCCCTCTACAAGTCAAGAGCAGTGTCACGAGAAACCAACCCTGCTGGCACCCTGATCTTGGACATCCAGGCTTCGGAACTGTGAGAAAATCAGTGTCTCTTGTTTAAGCCCCCAGAGCAGTGTCCTGGTATGGCAGTCCAAGGTGATTAACACAGGCCCTAAAAACCTGTACTGAAATTACAACTCTGAATAAATATCACATAGTAAATACACCTATTTGCATATAAATGCTTATTTTACCCAACTGAAAGAAGTATGGCAATATTTATTTTTTTAAAGATTTATTTATTTGAGAGAGTGAGCGAGCGAGTGGAGAGAGGGGCAGAATGAGAGAATCTCCAGCAGACTGTGCACTGAGCACGGAGCCCGATACGGGGCTTGATCCCATGACCCATGAGATCGTGACCTGAGCCAAGACCAAGAGTCAGACACTCAACCGGCTGAGCCAAAAGTATGGCAATATTTAAAAAGGAACACACACACAAAGGTAAATTTTACAAAAGAAATCAGAAGTCCTTGAATAAATACTAAAACACAGAGTGATTCCCCGTTACTCTTCACATAAAGACAAAAATCTGGGACTATACTCATTCCGTAATGCAAATTTATTATACCTCAACAACTAACTTGTGATTTGCCCAGTGACAAGATATAATAAAATGTCCAGGTCTAATTTTGTCTTGCTTAACATATTTAAAATTAAGGAATTAGTGCATCACACATTATAACAGAATTGAAAAGAGGCAAACTTGTTGAAAAATAGCATACTGAAGTTTCTGGAAATTGGATCACTACTGTGAAGCAGAATCTGTACGTCAATCATTTGGACCCTCTTGCTGAGTCTTGCTCAGGACCTCTCTACTATTAACCAAAAATGATAAGACGTCACTTCCAAAATTAGGTTACAAGAAGACTGTGACTTCTGTCTTGCCCAACCCTCCTCTATGTTACAGCACCTCTTCCATGTTGTCTCCCCACCCCCTCTCTGCCCTGCAGATCTAGGGGAGCAAGCTGTTGTGTCTTGAGGAGCTCTATGGAGAGGCCCAAGTGGCAAGAAATAGACTCTCCAGCCAACAGCGAGTGAGGACCTGAGGCCTGTCAACAGCCCTGTGAGGGAGCTTCTAACAGATCCTCCCGGAGAGCCCTGAAATGACTACAGCCCCAGCAGACACCCTGATTGCATCCTGTGACAGTCCCTAAGCAAGCAGCCCCCAGCTAAACCACACCAGGACTCCTGGCCCACATCAACAGTGAGACAGGAACTGTTTGTTTTAAGCCACTAGGGTTTGGGATAATTTGTTACACACTGATAGATGATGAATACAATCCTGTTTCATTTCTCCTATTGAATTATAAACTCCTATAAAACATTAAGAGTTAGTTCTTCCACCTTAGTGAAACATTTTATATATAGGAAATCTGATAAAGATTTGTTAATATTTAAAGGTAGAATACTGTACTGTTTTAACATAAAATCAGCAGACTCTGAGGATCTGAGGCACTCTAGTAAACTTCTCACAAGGCCAGCTCTCTGTTCAACCCATAAAAAACACACGTCTCAAGATATAATTGATTATTTAATGATGACAAAATGTCTCAGATTCTACAATACACATGAAAAGTAGCAAAAAAAAAAAAAATGCCCCATGTTTATTTCCCTTTCACCTTATCTAATCTCAAACTGTAATTCCTAAACAGAATTAAAGTGGCTGTAAGAGCTGACACCCAAGAGTAGATGAAAATTTATATAGTTTAAGGTCTACACTCAAATTTATCGAGAATTCCCCTCCACACACAAGAAGATCCCAAAACTGATTCATCTATAGACTATTTTAAGCTTCAGAGTAAAATACACGTTTTGTTGAAGTCAGAGCTCAGCTACCTAGAATCTTTAGAGAGGAATAATCTTGGAGAGACATAATTTTCTGGAAACCCAAGGATTTACCCCACAAAAACCCCCAAATTTTATTTAATAATTTTAGATCACTGTTTTCTAAAATACATAAAATTAGAAAACAGCTCAATAAACAAAATCAGAGATCTTTACAACAGAACATTTCTGAAACTAATACATAAATGTGAACTGTACCTCCCCAAGGGAAGGATATAAAATGCAACGTTCTCTAAATACTTTTGGAGATGACAGTTTTTTAAAAAAGCCATTTTATGGTTTCTGTTGTAGAATATACTTTTTTTTTAATTTTTAATTTTTTGCTTTCCCTTGAGATAGTTCATTTTAGGTTTTTATTTTAAGGGTGCCTGGGTGGTTCAGTTGGTTAAGCATCTGCCTTTGGCTCAGGTCATGATCTGGGGGTCCTGGGACCGAGCCCGCATCGGGCTCTCTGCTCAGCGGGGAGCCTGCTTCTCCCTCTGCCTGCCGCTCCCCTTGCTCATGCACTCTCTCCCCCCCTCTCTCTAATAAATAAAATCCTTCAAGAAAAAGTTTTTATTTTAATTGCAGTTAGTTAACATACAGTATAATATTAGTTTCAGGTGTACAATATAGTGATTCAACACTTCCATATATCACCCGGTGCTCATCAGGATGCACTTCTGAATCCCCATCAGCTATTTCACTCATCCCCCACCCACCTCCCCTCTGGTAACCCCCATCAGCGTATTCTCTATAGTTAGTAGTCTGTTTTTTGGTTTGCCTCTCTTTCCTTTGCTCATTTGTTTTGTTTCTTAAATTCCACATATGAGTGAGATGATATGGTATCTTTCTCTGACTTACTTCACTTGGCATCATACTCTCTAGCTCCATTCACATCTTGCAAATGGCAAAATTTCATTCTTTTTATGGCTGAGTAAAATTCCATTATATATACAGACCACATCTTTATCCATTCATCAATCAGTGGACACTTGGGCTGCTTCCATAATTTGGCAATTGTTGATAATGCTGTTATAAACACTGGGGTGCATGTATCCTTTTGAATTAGTGTTTTTGTATTCTTTGGGCAAATACCCAGTAGTGCAACTGCTGGATCATGGGGTAGTTCTATTTTTAACTTTGTGAGGAACCTCCATACTGTTTTCCAGAGTGGCTGCACCAGTCTGCATTCCCACCAAGAGAGCATGAGTGTTCCTCTTTCTCCACATCCTCACCAACACCTGTTGTTTCTTGTGGTATTGATTTTAGCCATTCTGACAGGTGTGAGGTGGTATTTCATTGTGGTTTTGATTTGTATTTCCCTGATGATGAGTGATGTTGAGCATTACTGGCCCTTGGGCCAATCAAGTGAAGCTCTCTCCCGGGCAGCTATACCTACAGGTCTAGAGTCAAACAGATACGGGTGGAAGAAAGCTTTTTGTTGAGCCATCAGCAGTCAAATAAATGGTGGCTAACGCTATGCATCTGGATGAAGGCCACAAGGAAAAATATGAAGATGAAATGAAAGAAAGAGCAAAGTCAGACAATAGAAACAACATATGAAACAGGAAAGAATGAAGCAGAAGGAGGAGGCTAGAAAGGGGACTGACCAGGAATCACCAGAGAGGGAGGGGGAAATGGAGAGAAGCCCTAAAGAAGTCTAGGGAAAGAATTCCAATAAGGGAAGTATCAAGAATGTTGTATCAGATCCCAATGAATTAATTAAAATTGACAACATTAAAAATTCATTTCCCTTGACGCGCACGATCACATGTGGGTAGGAGCTACCATGTTGCTCAGAGCAGATACAGGCACTGCTATTGCTGTAACAAGTTCCCCTAGACAGCGCTGCACAGGCCCTGCAATCAGATCAACAGCAAGGCATTTGCTCAGTAAGTGCCTGGAGATCAGTGTATGGCGATCGTGTACTAATTCATAGTCCGTCTTCAAGGGCAACTTTTGAGAACACAGCATAGCCACTGTTTTCTGTTTATATCCCAAATTGGCGAAACTGAATAGCTTATAAGTGTATTAGTTATCCAACTTTCTAAAATATGGACATTAAGAACATTCCTGTTGGGGACATTCATAACTTCCAAGTACTGTGAACCAACTTTGTGTCACATTCCACGAGACTTCACATACTTCTAATGTAATTCTTACACAGAGGCAGGCATAGGTATGCCTATGAGGTACAACTGTCTTAAGAGATGAGGAGACAGGGCGCCTGGGTGGCTCAGTTGGTTAAGCGAGTGCCTTCGGCTCAGGTCATGATCCTGGAGTCCCGGGATCGAGTCCCACATCGCTTCTCCCTCTGACCCTCTTCCCTCTCGTGCTCTCTATCTCTCGCTCTCTCTCTCTCAAATAAATAAATAAAATCTTTAAAAAAAAAAAAAAAAGATGAGGAGACAAGCTGAGCCTGTGAGGCAACTTGCACCCACACAGCTGACAGACATCAGAGTTTGGATTCCAGTCCAGGTCTGTCAGCCCACAGAACAGAGACTCTTTCCGTCACACACAACCCATAATGGAGAAAAAGCCTCCACAATCCGGTACCTAGCCAGATTTTCACTAAATCCATGGCACTGGAATATGTATTTTAGCAAGCACTTGAATTCAAGCTCTCAGATATATATAATAACATGCATATGAATTAATGAAGAAACTTCATTTCCTAAGAGATAATACATGCATTCCCTGAAGAAATGAATACATTTACTCATTTCCTTTATTGTAAAACATAAATATCCTCTCCAGGAACAAAAACTGAAAAGGTATTTATTTTTAAAAATGATTTTTTTCAAGTACAGTCAAATTTTTACTTACCTTCTTGAGCAGCAAATGTTTGACTAGCTGAAATGACTTTCGTTAGTTCTGGATTATACCTTGTTCCCTCTGGAAAAATCACAAGATACATCTGTGAAACAGAGAAATTCAGTTTGTTTTGTGAACTTACCAGTGCCAACCCTATTAATGCTAAGAGAGTATTTTCTATGGTGGGAAAAATGTATATTCATTTTACATGTGACCTTCATTTCAAGCAGAGCAACCAAAATGCAAAAATGCAATTAAATCTTAACATGAATTATATTTAAAACGCAGTCATACATTCACTGGTAGGTCAATCATGAAGACTCCAACAACGTTTCTAATTACACACTAATATTCATTAATTAAAAATTTGCTCATAAAATTCTCACTCGTTTAAAGCCTCAATTAAAGAGCTCTTTTCCCCTAAGATTCTGAAAAATGACATTTTTAAATGGTGCAAATTTTAGACATCAGTGTCCCTAAGTATCAATAATAAAAGCATATCTCATCTGAAGCAATATCTAAATTTCCACAACATAAAATGTACTAAGTATTCACACTTCAGAAGATTCCCGTAGCATTCTTATTTTACACAGCTCCCTTAATGCATTTAAACAATTCAATCTATAAGCAGCTTCACAAATTGAAATAATGCACTTATAAAGGAGAAAGCTGGATGTTTACTAAGTAATCAGTTAGTCTAAGCTTTTACTTTTATCTGTTTGGGAAAATAAAGACGGAAACAGTGAAAGTATACAATGAGAAACTCCTAACTTTAGCGGTGAGTTACCCCAAACTACACCAGCACGGTTACTTGAGGGCCGGAACACACAACGAAGGCGCTCGTAGCAAGTCTTTCCAAACACAAACAATACAGGGAACATAGGGTTAGAACCACAGCAGGAAAGAAAGTGATGTCCACCGTATCCAGCCTCACCTGATCCCAGGTGATGCTGTCTACGCATCTGGCACAGAATCGTTCCCTTATCCGCGTGATCTGTGATTATAAAACTCCTACATAATAAACCAATGGGAAAGTTCACATTTTTTCATTAGTAGATAAACTCAGGATTAATCTCTTCCAAACTTTCACCTGAAAAACTTGTATTACTGGTTGCTCTACAATTCTGCATTTTCAGCTTCCCTGAAAATATATATACTTTTTATTCATCCATATAAATTGTCTTTAGAACCCACTATCTTTGCCTAACTTAGAAATTACTAGATTTCTATATATCCTAACGAAAGATTAACCACAGCTGCCATGAAAATGTAGAAAAATGGGTAAAACTAAGAAAAAAAATTAAAATTAGTTCCCAAACCCACAAATTCATTATCACGAGAACATATTTTAAATCAGCTTATGGGGCAACTAGCTGGCTCACTCGGTAGAGCACACGACTCCCCACTGTGGGGTCATAGGTTCCAGCCCCACACTGAGTGTAGAGATGCCTTAAAAAAAATATTAAAAAAAATAAAATCTTTAACATCAGTAAACTTTGTATTCAAAGCCATGAAACCAATCACTGATGATTTTTAGCTTTTAGTTCAAGTATTCAAAAATAAAATGATTTATAATTTGAATGGTTATTAGTAATTCATGTGGTGTTATTTTCCCATCTCTTACACATTTCATTAGAAAGAACACTGATGGTCGACAAGAAAGCAAGAATGAACAGTTCTTTCAGGGCTCATTCAAGAAGTATTTCTTATATACCTATTATGTGCCAGGTGCTATGTAGGATAATGAAATAAACATGGTCTTTAGAGACAAGTGAGAAAAAAGTACATTAAACAAATTTTACAAATATAATTACACTTCTATGACTGTGAAGAAGAAGAGCAAGATGTTATGAAGGAGAATAACAAGAGGGTAAGTGGAGTGGATGATGGGCCTAAGACCTAAATAATGGTAAAAGAATGAGTGCTTTCACCAACAGATGGGTAACAAGGCAAGGATGCCCCCTCTCACCAGCGCTAGTCAGGGCTGTTCTAGAGGTTCTAGCCAGGGCACTTAGGCAAGACAGAGAAACAAAAGGCATCCAGATTAAAAGAAAGAAGTAAAACTGTATTTATAACACAAATGACACAACTGTCCATGTAAGAAACCTAAGAAACATTACTGTTTTTTTAATGTTGCTAAATAATAAGTCTAGTAGGGTTACAGAACAAAAAATCAATATACTGAATGTTTAGATACAACAGACATAAATTAAAAAATAATGCCATCTACAAGTAGCATCAGAAAACATGAAATTAAGAATTTATTTCAGCAAGAATAATAAAAGGGGAGCGGCAAAGAGGCAGGAAGACAGGACCATGTCGAAGGGCCCCGGGCCCGGCGGCTCCGCAGCTTCCTTGGTGCCCCCGGCCGCTACCGCTCAGGTGCTGCAGGCACAGCCCGCGAAAGTGCAGCACTACACCCATGTTAGATACTAAAGAAGGCTTCCCCACAGTCCATTTGCATCTGCTTTGGTGGTTTCTGTCAACCTACAAAGACTGACTTATTGGCAAGGGCAGCTGGACAACTCTGAGAGCAACTTAGAGAAATCCATCTTGGGCACACTCTATAAAGGAGCTCCTTCCCTGGAAACAGCACCCCAGATAAGTGCACAAAAGCAAGACACCCTCGTGGACCTACTTCCTCCCGCTTTCAACACCCTGATGCCTGAAGCTATGCTTGATACTAAAGGAGGTTTTCCCACATTTGCATCTTCTGTGTTTTGAAATTGCAACTATGGACAGTTATGGCTAATCCTAGTAGATTGTCTTCCCTTCTTTTAACATCTTGGATGAACTTGGGGCACACTAATGTGTTAAGTGAAGATGGATGTTGAATGTACTGTGTAGATTCACACCAGCCAGCCATCTTAAAACACTGCATGGGCCACAGAGATATCTGCGGAGAAAGTATGGGTAAAATCAGTGCATATAATAGTTTGTAGAATTTGACAGCAGTATCAAGAGCTGATGAGGAAGAGAAGATGGAAAGGACTCTAGGGACTTAAAAATCTCATAGCGTTCTCTGTGAGGTGACCTTTTTCCTGTTGGGGGCTCAACTTATTTAGGAGATAAAGAAGATACTCAGGCCTGTGATAATATCATCATGTCATATCTGAGCTTATTGAAATGTTTCATCCCTTTTCTTATTCTTTATATCACAGTTTACTTTTTGTGTTCCTAAGTCGACTCATTTGTCTCCTGCTAGTATTTGAAACATCATGTGGCCACCATAAGTCCTAACAAATTAACTTCTAATGAGGAGGCGAAAGGCCCATGTGCCCACCTTCCTGTGAAATTTTGGCATTGTCACGAAACTACCCCCACTGAGGAGACGTGGTTATGCTTAGGAAAGAAGAGGTTGAGAAAAACTTTTGGCCTGCTGTTTTATGACTTAAAAGTTTCAAATAGTAGTTTTTTATATGTAAGTTTCTATTAATACTGGTAAGAACATTACTATGTCTTTTTGATGTAACTTTTACTGCTCAGAGGTGCCAAGTATTTGGTAGCCCATCACATTAGGATTTGTGTAAATCAGTCTATCCAAATATAACAAATTAGAAGCCCGTACTTGTATTTTCTATTTAAAAGAAAAAACCCAAAACTTAAATTTTATAATTGAACTAAGAGTACTTTATAATGAATACATAAAATGAATATTAAATTTCTAGTAGAGCCTGTTGAAGTTAACATTTTTGTTTTTTATTTTTAGTAACTTATTTTGTGGTTATTGTAATTATGGCCTGTTAAAAAAACTCCCCAACGTATTTAAAAAAAAAAAAAAAGAATTTATTTCGGCAAATGTGGATACCTTTGGCAAAAGATATGTAAACCTGTCCAGTTAAAAACCACAAAATGCTGCTGAGAGACACTAAAGAAGACCTAAATAAAGACTGTGTTTTGGGGTCCAAAGATTCAATATTGTTATGATAGCAATTCTTCCCAGATTTATCTATAGATTCAATGCAATCCAAATAAAAAAACCCAGCAAGCTTTTATACAGAAACTGACAAGCTGATTTTAGAATTTATATGGGAAATGCAAAGGACCTAAAACAGCCAAGTGACTTTGAAAAAGAACAAATATATAAGATTTAACTACACCAGATTTCAAAACTTATAATAACGCAAGAGTAATCAAGAGAGTGTGGCATAGGCATGGGGATATACAGACAGATCAGTGGAACAGAATAAATGGTTCAGAAACAGACCCACACGTATGCAATCAATTTATTTCAAACAATGGGGAAAAGAATAACCTTCACAGTAAGTGGTGATCGATGTCCATATTTAGACACACAAACCTTGACCTTACACCGAATACAAAAGTTAACTCAAAATGGGCCATAGACCTAAATGCAAACTAAAACTATAAAACTTCCAAAAGAAAACAAAGGAGAAAATCTTAGTATCATTGAGTTTGGCAAAACCTTTTACAGTAGGACAGAAAAAGCAGAAATTTTAGGAGAGATCAATAAATCGGAGGTAGGCAAAATTTTTAAAACTTTGGTTCTTTAAGACTCTGTTATGATGAAAAGGCAAGTCACTGATGCAAAGAAAGACTCATACAGGAATATTATGAGGAGTTACATTTTAACAGCCCCAAACTGGCCATTACTCCACAAAGCAGATGATCTTTTATAGGAAATCATATATACAAAGACTGTAACTAGAGAAAGAGTATAGAACAGTCTGAATACTTGGCTTCAAACCCCAGACTCCACTTACAGGCTCTGAGAGCTGGGATAAATTGCTTATCCTCTCTGTGCCTGGAGCTTCTTGTCTACAAAAGGAAAGGATGGCTGTACCTCCAACTGGTAGGGATACTGTAATGATAAAGGTGATAATTTATGTAGTCTAATTAACATGGTGCTTGGTGCAAAATAATACTGCAATTTGCTGTTGTTTAAAACAGATGTGCTTTCGAAACGTGAGATGACTCATCAGGGGCAAAGAAGAGTGACAGAACCTGAGCAGTGGCCAAGAGCCTTCCCCAGAATCAGCTCTGCGTGCTGCATTCACAAGGACAGCAGCCTCTAAAGGCTGCACGGCCAAAGCAGGTCTCCTCGTTCTAATGAGAGCTGAGCATGACACAGAGCACAGATTAGAGTCAAGATTTTAAAGTAAAACTTTTTTCCTCCTTCAGCTGTTCACACCTGATAACTTCCTCACCACTGCTTTCCCACTGCCGACCAAAAAGGCAGCTCTCTTCTCAGTTCCCATGGAGATGGCGAAGGTGGCAACAGAGGAGGGAAAGGACTAAACGTGGAGCATCAGGGCAAAAAAAGAAAGACTCCGGGGCAGGGTGCCCGTCTCTGGACCCACTTCCAATTAAGGAAAATCCCTGCTCGAGGACAGGGAAGCCCCAAGGATGACAGGAAATAACTGGCAAATAGTCACAAACAAACCAAATTACGTACAAGGTTATTGCTACTGTTCATAGAAATCTTTTATTCTACTAAGTTTTCATTTAAAAGGAACCAGAGATTCTGTTTTCTTTAATGAGGACTGACTTTGCGTATAAGATCTCTATTCAAGATGTGAGGTACCATCTTAAGCATAGATACTTCAGACTCTAGTGGAAATCAGCAAGCTATTTCATATTAAAATTCCATTCAAAAAGAAAAGAGCTATTTAAGAGTTTAAAATATATTCACATTACAACCAGTTATGGAACTGATGACTTTCTGTTAAAAACAGCCTTTTCTCCATGCTTTGGATAAATTAATTTGTGTGTGTGTGTGTGTGTGTGTGGTTAACAGGTTGTATTTATTATTTTCTATAGTTTCTAAAAAGTAGACTATATTGTAAGACTATGTTAAAAATAATTCTTTACACAGTTTTTGGAAGTAAAAGATACAATTTTCAAACTAAAATCAGTTAATAGTCTTGAATTTATAGAAGCAAGTTAAGGTTAAATTTAAATATCTGAAGCAGTTTCTATATTAAAGCATTTCCAAGAAATAGAAAACTAAGAGATTTAGATAAAGCACCAGCTGTCATCATCTCACCAAGTTAACGCTAGTTCCTCATTGGTCCCCATCACATGAAGAATGGGAAGGAACACTTATAGAAAGAAACAGAACCCTGAAATTACATTTACTTAAGGGTTTCCCCCAAAGGCATCTTGGTCAAGTTAAAACATTTCTGAGGAACAGAAATAGGTTATAATAGTTAAGGCTCAAGATCATGCATTCATAATAAAATACAACTACTGACATTTAAGTGATATTGAATGTATTTAAAGTTTGCCATTTAAGTCAACAGTATACATATTTTCTTTCTGAATCCTTTAGGATTTTGTAGGCACACTGAAATCAATCTTCATACAAAGGGAACAAATATCAGAACCTTGTACTGCATGGATGCAAGTGGCTGCATATTTTTTAAATTTTATTTTATTATGTTGTGTTAGTCACCATACATTACATCATTAGTTTCTGATGTAGTGTTCCATGATTCATTGTTTGCTTATAACACAACACCCAGTGCTCCGTGCAGGACGTGCCCTCTTTAATACCCATCACCAGGCTAACCCATCGCCCCCCTCCCCTCTAGAACCCTCAGTTTGTTTCTCAGAGTCCATCGTCTCTCATGGTTCATCTCCCCCTCTGATTCCCCCCCCTTCATTCTTCCCTTCTTGCTATCTTTTTTTTTTTAACATATAATGTATTATTTGTTTCAGAGGTACCGATCCGTGATTCAACAGTCTTACACAATTCACAGCGCTCACCATAGCACATACCCTCCCCAATGTCTATCACCCAGCCACCCCATCCCTCCCAGCCCCCACCACTCCAGCAACCCTCAGTTTGTTTCCTGAGATTAAGAATTCCTCATATCAGTGAGATCATATGATACTTTGAGTCTCAGTTTCATTCCCAAATGAAGACTCAGGATAGCTGTGAGCATAAAAGGAAGTATATGAAAATATCAAGCACTGTGTGGCAGGCTCTTTATATTGTTTCCTTCCCCTCTGGTTTTTAAAAATTCTCTCTAGCTCACTAAAGAGTTTCAAAGCAGGCACATTTATATGGAAATGATATCTCAGAACTTAATAAACTTTGATTAGCTAGACATCTTTTAATTACTGCTTTCTCTTTAAATAAAAAGCCATTTCATATTTAGATGTACAGAATATAAACAAGATAGTTCATCTCTGCTTTCTTTCCTCCAAATTAATCCAGTCTAGCAAACCACAACTGTTAAAAAGGGTCTTTCTAAAATTACAATCAGAAACTTTCAACTCATTAAAAATTCCATTATACATTTACAGAGGGAAAAAATGCAAAAAACTGGTGGATATAAAGTAACAATCTCCTTCCTCAAAGAGCTTAATTTAAGTATGAAAGTGCTACAGGTATGATCAGAAAACAATTACAAAATCACACAAATGCATACATGAATGTGGCAGGCAGAATAATGCCCCCTCCCCCAAATGTCCACATCCTAATCTTTAAGAATCTGTGACTACGTTATAGAACATGGCAAGGGGGAGTGAAGACTGCTAGCATTGGACTGAGGGATAATGAGATCAGCCTAGAATGTCCAGGTGGGGCCAATGTCCTCACAAGGGTTCTAAAGATGAAAGAGGGAGGCAGAAGACTCAGAACTGGAATGATGGCTGCAAAAAAAGACCAGCTATTGCTGGCTTTGAAGACAGAAAGAAGCCATGACCTAGGGAATGCAGGCAACCTTCAGAATCCGAAAGAGGCAAGAAAATGGATTCTCCCTTACAGTCTCCAGAAGGGACCTCAGCCCCAATGACACCACGATTTTAGTCCAGTGAGACCCATTTTGCACTGCTGATCTCCAGAATGGTTAAGATAAATGTACGTTATTTTTCCTAGCTTTTTAAGGGTGTGATTGACAATACAAACTGTATACATTTAAGGTATACAATGTGATATCTTAATATACACAGACATTGTAAAATGATTACCACAAAGTAATATACCTACCCATCACCTTGCATAGTTACCATATTTTTTGTGTGTGGTAAAAACACTTAAAATCTATTCTTTTTAACAAATTTCAAGTATACAATATGGTATTATTAACTACAGGCATCATGCCGTACTTACGTCCTCAGAACTTACTCGTCTTATAACTGAAAGTTTGTACCCTTTGACCAACACATCCCCATTTCCTCCACTCCCTAAGGCCCCGGTAAACCATTGCTCTATTCCTCAGTTAAAATTCCACATGCAAGTGAGACCATGCAGTATTTGTTGTTCTATGTCTGGTTTATTTCAGTTAGTGTAATGCCCTCGAGGTTCATCCACATTGTCATAAATGACAGGACTTCCTTCTTTTTTAACATTGAAAAATATTCCATTGTGTATACATACATTTTTTTTTTTTTACTCATTTGTTGATGGACATTTAGGTTATTTCCATACCTTGTTATTGTGAATAATGCTACAGTGAACAGGACTGCGGGAAATAATCCTATTTCTTTTGAATATATACCCAGAAGTGGAATTGCTGGATATGATATCTCTATTTTTAATCTTCTGAGGAAACTCCATTCCATTTTTTGTAATGGCTGTACCAATTTATATTACCGCCGAAAATGTCTAAGCGTTCTCTTTTCTCTAAATCCTCAACCAATCCTTAACTTTTGAAAACTATTTTAACAGTCATTGTAACAGGTGTCACATATTAATCTCATTACAGCTGTGACGGGCATTTCCCTGATGACAAGTGAGGCTGAGCACCTTTTCATATACCTGTCGGCCATTTAACTGTAGGTCTTCTTTGGAGAAATGTCTTTTAAGTCCTTTGCCCATTGCTTAAATTGAGCTATTTGGTTTTTTTTTGCTGGTGGACTGCATGTTAATCTTGAAAATTAGCCTTGGATATGTCGTTTGCAAATATTTTCTCCCTTTCTGCAGGTTGTTTTTTCATTTTTGTCAATTACTTCCTTTGCTGTGCAGAAACGTTTTAGTTTGGTGTAGTCCTACTTATTTTTGCTTCTGCTGCCTGTACTTTTGCGGTTGGTGAGTTTGTGGTAATCTGTTACAGCGTGATCAGAAGCTACTACAAGAAGCATAACTTTCAAACATGTTATTTAATCCTAGCTACCAAGTGAATTATTAATAGATTTAACATACAAAGAAAACAAGCTTAGAAAAGTTAAGTGACTTGTGCAAAGTAACAAAGTTTAAATGGCAGACCTGAGAAATGAACCCACATCTGATTTGGCCTCAAAGTGACAACCACTCATGGCACTGCCAGTCTGTAATTCAGCACTGTTGCATGAACATTCAAAAGCTACAGTTCTGCCCTTGAAAAACAGAAAGTTCTCTGGTAGCCCAAAGTAAAAGACTACGTTATTTGAACAAGCCTTCCTAATGAAAATTTAAAAAGCTGGATATAACGTCATTTAAAAATTATCAAAGAGCTGAAAGATAAAAATCAAAGCCTGTGGACCTTCTATTAAGAGTGAAAAGAAGTTGGGACGCCTGGGTGGCTCAGTCGGTTAAGCGCATGCCCTCGGCTCAGGTCATGATCCCAAGGTCCTAGATTGAGCCCCACATCGGGATCCTCGCTCAGCGGGAAGCCTGCTCCTCCCTGTCCTTCTGCCTGCCACTCCCCCTGCTTGTGCTCTCTCTCAATCTCTCTCTCAAAAAAACGAAAAAAAAAAAAAGTGAAAAGACGTAAAAGGAACACCAAAGGCTATACTCTGAGAGCAAAAGTAAACCAGAAGTCAATCAGTCTCACATGGATTTGCAACTTTGGTCTAGTTAACCTCAAGTTCAGAATTCGGTTGGGTGGGCTCACACTGAAGAAGCTTTAAGGGGCCCAGCTAAACAAATGCAAATATTCTCTGGAGGAAGGCACTTTCTACTCTTCGAGTTGATTTCTACAGATAATTTTCCAAATAGAATTGGGAGCAAATAAAGATAACCAAGCACATAAGGAAAGAAAGTACCATGAGCAAGAATTGGCAGAAAACGGCAGGGCTTCACATACTGAGATCACTAAATACATATTTACTTAATACATCTTTTAAATGATGCCTTCAATATTTAAAGAAACAAAGTTTGAAGATTAAAACAAAAATAACAGATTTGATAATAACCATACAGTACAGCATACCATGAAAAACACAATAAATTTAAAACACAGGTATTAAATGGATTTGTGGTACAGTGGATTGCATCTTGAAACACAAAGGACATTAGTAGAAAAACTTGAGAGATCTGAATAATCTGTAGGTCAATTAATAGTATGACACCGTTTCTTTCTTAGTTTTGACAAGTGTACCATGGTTTCTAAAGATGTTAATATTAAATGTTAACATTAAAAGTAGGTGAAGATTAAATGGGAAACTCTGGACTATCCATGCAATGTTTTTGTAAATCTAAAATCATTCCAAGTTTTACAACACATTAACAAAAAAACAGGAGGAGGCTTCCACTTAGGACAAAGAATATTACAAGAGTAACTGGGAAAACAACAAACTGAACCCTTCAGAGTTAAGGCTGCATGGCAACAACTCACCTGAACATCTAAGGAAAGAAGGCAATTCAGAGGAGAGGAGATTCATGCACACATTTACCTGGGGCAAATGCCAACAGATGGCAATAACAAGATTTAATTAAAATTTTAACAAGCTGCAAAAGGCTGAGTATGGGCTAGTTCAACAGAAGAACTCCTGGGGGCTACAGACACAGGACAATTTACCACAACTTTGTACAAACATAGAAATACACACACCCACATATACATGCAAACCAAAAAGAAGAAAAAGAGAAGTAGAAAAAGAAAAAAAGGCTGAGCCAGGGCAATGTCTTGCAAACTCATCCTCATGACGATGATGATGGTGGTGCAGGCTTGGGGGACAACAGAGCCAGTGCTGGGAAGGCACAAAGCCCAGCAGAGATCCTTCCCCTCTATCTTTCCTGTGGAACAACATTCTTAAACCCTCAAGGTGATGAAAATCCAACGCAGCTGGGGGGAAATGAACAGAAGGTTAAAACTTTCTGCAGGGGATGAGCAAGAATGCATCCTGGGCACAGATTTAGAGCTGGGAGCAAGGCAGGAGAGAAGCGGGGAGAAGCCTCCACCCCAAGACCCTTCCTGAGACTTAGACAACAAACCATGCCTTCCCTCTCTGCCTCCCCCCTCCCCTCCTCACCAAACTAACAAGATTTCAGTAACAAGTACCAGAGGACGCCGTTGGGGGAGGTGCAAAAAGGAGACTCTAAGTGTAGTGCAAAAAACTCAGTGTGGAACAGGCATTGAGAAAAACTCTCTAGCAAAACATCTCCCACCCTATACACAAAGTAAAGAATGCTACAGTAATTTGAAGTCTGTGAGAAAAATTATTGCAACAGTAAAACCCAAATCCGGTACAACTCCTGACTCAACTGACTCAAGCCCTCACTGAAGGCCTCACAAAAAGACAAGCGTAGCCATTCTCAGGTATCAAAACTACTTCAATCTCCACTGTCCTACTCAAGAGGCCCAACTTTCAACAAAATCGTAGCAGGTATAAAAAAGGCAAGATGAAGCAGTCTGAAGAGACAAAGCAATCAAAAATTTCAGAATCAGAGATGTTGTAATTACCAGATGGGGAATTTCAAACAACTACTAGCAACACAGTAAAGGTTCTAGTAGAAAAGGTGGGCAATCCTCATGATTGGATCATGATCAATCCTCATGATCAGATGGATACGTTTAGCACAGACATGGAAACTGTGAGACAGAATCAAAGGGAAATACTGGGAATGAAAAACAGGAACAGAGATGAAGAATGGCACCACCAGCAGACTAGGCAAAGCCAAGGGAACAATCAGTGAACAGGAAAATAGGTCAGTGGATATTACCTACACTGTAAGACAACAGGGAAAAAAAAGAGAGTGAAAAAAAACAAAACAAAAAACAGAAAAAGACTGTGGAACAAATAGCCCCAACGACATGTAATTGGAGAAGAGAGAACAGGGTAGGAATAACATTTAAAGAAATAAGAGCAAGGGATGGTCCAAAATTAATGACAGACATGAAACCAAAAGTCCAAGTTCAGAGAAGACCAAGCAGGATAAAGAGGGAGGAAAGAGAAAAAGAGCACACTAAGATGTATAATACTTAAACTGCTGCAAACCAAAAACAAAGAGAAACTCATGAAGGCAGCCAGAGAGAAAAAAACATGTAACACTGAGGAGGAGGGAGGGGGAGCCAGAGAGAAAAAGACATAACAGAGAAACAAGGGGAAACTGCATATAGAACACCGAAATCATGGAAAGAGGGGACTGAAGGCATCTGTTTGGCACAATGTCTACAGAATACCCAGGAGACCTCACAGCAGCTCCCCTGCCTGGGATGACGCATCGCTAGTGGGGAGAAGCGGGGTGGACTCTTTAATGTGTAAGTCAATGCTGAAATTTTAAATTATTTTTTGAAAAGACAGTAAATATACATATTGCCAATCTCTTCTGTCTTACGGAGATCTATAAACAACGGCCCCCATTCTGCCCAGTAAGCCAAATTTTCCAGAGTAAACAGACCTTTCAAAAGGCTACACTTTGTTCTCAAGGGTGAGTAGTAACAGGACGAAGGGGCACTACATTCTACGCCAGGTCATCCCAAACAGAACGCGGTTTCACAATGTCAGAACAACTAGACAAGGTTCATAAGCAAAAGTCTTGAACGTTAGAGCACTTCATCAGCTGACTGTGGAAAACTCATCTTTAAATATGAGTTCTGGCTGCTACCTATGAGCCCTGGCGAGGAGAGGAAAAGAGAAAGGAAGGCAGAGAGAAAACAAGAGGGAGGAGGAGGAGATTGAGGATGAGGGAGGAAAAAAAACAAAACTTGTGGCCGTGAGCTAAGTTCCTGCGCGCTGGTGACCAAAGCTCAAGCGGTCGCTGTGATCAGGGTGCTCTGCCCTCACAGGGAGCCGGGGGGAAAGCCCCTGGGCAGCAGTTAGCATCCTTCGAAGAGGATCCTGAGATTCCTTTTTTAGGGAACAAAGTTTTATGAAACAACACTTATACTGAATGATTCTTCATTTGCAGATATTCATACTTTTCTTGACTTTTCAAATAACTGAATGTATACAAGCAATCCAAATTTATACTGACACAAAGAAAATTTGTTTCTTTTGAAACTATATGTGATCCTGAAGATGAGCAATTAGTAGCTGAAGTGCAAGGTCGCAGGTGTGGTATGGACTTCCATTCACAAACCACAGTCACCCACCGTTCCTGTGCTCATCTGGAGGTCCTTACCACCAGCAAAGGACTGAAGAGTCTGCGGCCTCTTCCCGATGGCCGAAAACAGCCGCTCACCTCTATGTAGACGGTTTTTACTGCCTCAACTCTCAATTATTTATTCATGGAATAATACATTTTCAACACAATTCTTAAGTTCTAATTTAGTTCTTAAAAACTGGGAATTGATAAGGAAAATAATAAAAAGGAGCATGATCTTACTGGAGTTCCTGCGTTCATGTAGCTCTGCAGCTTGTTTCTCATGTCCTTTTCATTAAATTTGGCACTTCGCTTTACATAGATCCCTCCATGCTGTCACATTAAAAAAAAAAAGAAAAAGGGAGGGAAAATATTTACTATTAAAATATCAAATGGCCAGTCATCAAAAAGGTAACTTTACTCCCCAGAATAAAATTACATTTTAGGAATTAAACTATATTTAATACATTCAAATATTAGCATCTAATAAACATTTAACTAAAAGCTCTCCTAGGTTTCAACACAATTGAAATAAAAACTGCATGCTACATGGTACAGGAAAATACATGAACATTTAGTTTTGTCGAGAGTTAAAAACGCTTTCATTTTTTAAAATGAAAAACTCGATCAATAACATAGTTCTTAGCTCTCAATTTTTCCAGTGACGGAGAATCACTGAAAGTATCCTTAAAATGACAATACTTACGATCTTTAGGGATTTTTAAGACTGACCCAACTACCGATGTTTATGTAGCACTGTTATGAACTCAACTGTGTTCCCCCCAAATTTATATGTTGAAGTCCTAACCCCCAATACCTGATGGTATTTGGAGATGGGGCATTTAAGAAGGTAATCAGGTTAAACAAGGTCATTTAGGGTGGGTCCTAATGCAGAAGAAGAGGAGATTAGGACACCAACAGGCATATGCACAGAGGAGAGACAGAGGGAGAAGGCAGCGGACTGGAAGCCACGGAGAGAGAGGCCTCGGCAAAAAGCAATCCTGATTAACACATTGATCTGGCACTTCCAGCCTCTAGAACTGTGGGGAAATAAATGTCTGTTATTTAAGGTCCAGACTGTGGTATTTTGTTAGGGCAGCCCTAGCCAACTAACCCAGGCACTGTCATACAAATTAAGGGATCCTTCGTGAAACTTTGTAAGTGTCCCTCGCCAAAACTTTGCATCAAGTCACCGTATTATTTGCACTCGCTTGTGCTAATTTGAACTCATCTGTAAAATAAACTGACTGGCTGAACTTGATTTTGTCTTAACCAAGAATATGAGTAAAAGGAAATGCACAGAGAGGAGCAAGGAGGGGACAGTATAGAGACTATAAAGAGGAGAGGAAGCAAGGTGGCCTTCCGTCCTGATGGTGGTTCCTTCCAGATAGAAACCGGCGTGCCTGAGCGCAGAGGAAAAACTCAAGGTGCTCTACAGAAGGCATGTCACTGTTTGCCCAAATAGAGAGGACTGATTCATTCTCTACTAACTCTTTAGAATTAAAAGCCACAGCAGGTTTATACCACAACGTAAAATTTCCCCAAGCTGTAGTGGATGTGATGCCTACTCTTGACATACTAGTTCGCGCCTGTCAGTCAACTTGCTTCTTAAAGTCTTTTTTAATTAAAAAACACCTGGGTTCTTTCCCAGGTATATGGAAGCTACAGAAGTGAAGTGAAGACCAGGTATCTTTCCTTAAGGAACTTAAAAATTAGTGGGGAAGTGAAATATGTATGCAAGTATGATATCAAGAGAATCTGGTAAGTGTGATAATAAAGACAGCCCAAGACAAAAGCAGGGTGCAGGGAACCGCCAGGCTCAGGAAGGGTTTCATAATCGCATCTAAACTGGGCCCTGGAGACAGAGGAAAGCATATTGCCTTGAACTAAAGCAACACCTCGAAGAAGGATAGGGAGGGAGAAACCGATTCAGGCTAGAAAAAGAAAGGTGGGTTGCAGGGAGGCAGGTCACGGTGGAGCATGAATGCCACTCACGGGACCTGGCACGTGGTACAGTTGAGAAACACACACTTTGAGCAGATAAGCGGCTTGACCAAATGTATGCCGGAGAAGCAAATTAAAGGCATTCTGGAAAATATCCTATACTAAACGTTTATTATGTGCCTGGCACTCATGCTCAACACTCTTGCATTACAGCACACTGTTTTTTTAATATCCTACAGATCATAATTAAGTTTTAATATTAGTTTCTTAAGGTAATCATCTGTCGATTCTATGCCTTTAAATTTTCCTAGTTGATTTTTGTACACTTGTATTTTTGGTATTTAACTACCTAGGTGATCAGACGTGTACATAAATGCACACCATTAAAAATGCCCAAGTAAAATTACTTCTGTTTGGAATAAATTATTAAACCCATAAAAATAAACAAAACAACCTATACATTTATATTAAGTGCATGCTAAATTTCCAAATCTAAAATTTTTACAAGCTACATATATAATGAAGAAAACATGGAAAAAGTTACCTGAGAAAAATAACACCCATACAGCGGAAGCCACTTTAACCCATCTTTCAGCACGTAGCGTACATGTCCAAGAGCATTCTGCCTGATGGCCAAAATATCAGCAATAATCCAGTCAACTGCAAAGACACAACCCAATTAACGCATAAATGATCTGTATGTGAACTCTGGCATTCCTTTCCCAGAAACAGAAAAAGCCTCTTCACAAGATTATACTAGGAATATACTTTTGGAAATATGAGAACTTTAAAATTACTTTATATCAACTGTAGACATTTAAAAATTACAAGTTCCATTTATAAAAATTTTTTGTTTTTTTTTTCTTTTTGCATTCCTTGAAGGGCTTTGTATTTCAGAGGTAAAATGCAAAAAGTCACAAACCGCTGTATGATACAAAAGTAGCATGAACAAAGAATAAAGCGCCTCTAATTCTTAGTCTAAAAAAAATAAAATTATAAGCAAAAAATGGTTAAATGAAACTGCCATATATATTGTGTATATACTAATATGTTCAACACAAGGCAAGGACACTTCATCTTTACTGGTGCATTCCAGGACACGATCCTAGGTTACGACGTCAGAGCAAAGATCTGAGGCTCACAGCTGTGCGGGCAGATACATGCCCCTTACAGAAGCACAGCACAGGTACCCAGCGGCCCAGTAACGGGCATACATGGGGATGTTATCACCAAAGGGTCGCAAAAGCAAAAATAAGACATGAGTGTGTTGATAGTAACAACAACACTTCTGGGAAGAGAGAAGAAATTCCAAACAGAAGGACTAGCCCGTGCTGAAGCAAAGAACCAGAAACCGTGTGCAGAAGGTGGCAAACAGGGGAGATGGTCGAAAGAGTCAGGGGGAAATGAAACAAAATGAAGCAGGAAAACAGTAAAAAGTCTTGAAGACCAGAGACTTGGGTTTGAAAGCAAATGGCTATAAACTACTCCATCTCTTTGATAACAATGAAAACTGAACTGGAGTTTGGGATCCTTGCGGAAAAAAAATGATAAGAATCTCTGAAAAAAAATGTAGTCTTACTATCACGTGTGTATCCAGGGCCATAGAAGCCAGAACAAAAGGACTGAATTAGAGGGGAAAATGTTAAAATAAAATCTATGGCAAATAAAAGCCTGGAAATTTTAAAGCAGTTAACAAGAGTTTTAAACCAAAATGAACAGTTTCCCACAGGATTACAGCTGTGTGAGATCCTTTAGACAATACATCACACTGGAGAGATTATCCCAAAGACAACTTAGCCAGTTAAACACTAAAAATTATTCTTGTGAAAAATCATGTTATCAATTATTGCAAATCTCTTCTTAATCTTTATCATTCACAAGTTCTTTCTTGATGACTTAAGTTATAATTACACAAACTGATTCTATGACAACTCCTTTTAAGTAGAGTGATGCAGATACTCTCCTACAACCAGGGATCCCTAGAAGCTGTGTCTGTCTGCTGGAGACACTGACGCTACAGAACGATCCACTATCTCTTTACTCTCAAGTATGTGACTTCCACTGGAAGCCATCTCCCTAGCCCCTTCCTTCTCATTCAAATCACCTCAACAATACTGATAAACACAGCTCTTTCTGATTATGTTTTGGAAGCCAAATGATCCACCTTATAATAACTGTACCTAATGTAAATAAATTGTGAGAACTAAATGTACATCTGGAACATATTTGGGGTACAAGGCTAAAAACAAGATATGGTATCTTTTCCTGGAACAATTATCTTTTTATAGTTTGGAAGAATTTTTAATAACACATTTTTATATTGAAACAAACATGGCTACACATGGCCTAGAGTACATCTTCTAAAACTTTTAAGTGTAAAATGTGTCATGTTAGTATTAACTCTCCTGCCCTATGGCCTTAAACTTGCACAAATTTTAGTGGAAAAGCTTAAGAACTAACTTTAGTTCAAAGACCCAGACTTTGTGCCATCAATTTTTGCTACTCAATTACCTTTACTTTTCCTGTTTATTCTCAACTAGGTTTCTCCTAGGAGACGCTAGACTACAGCTGGGTTGCTGACAGCAGAGATGGGAATATGTACCTTTACAGTAACTATTCACACGGCCATAGCAGTGTCATTGTTCCTGTGACCTCTGAAGAGAGGAGAGCCAGCAAGAAAAGCAAGGCTTTTCTCATCTATGTTATTATGTAACAACAGTCCCTAAGTCACAAGGGTACTGCATAGTGTAACAGAGATCCTGGGCAGGAAGCACTTGTCTAGCGGGGACCCAGCACCGCCTGCTCCTGGTTAGCTGCCATCATCATCACCACCACCACCCCTGCTGTTAAATGCCCCCCATAAACCAGGCACACTGAGACACTAGGAGCCAGCCTATGGAAATTGCCTAAAAACTCTGAGCAGTAGACATTCTCACAACTTATGAATAAGGCTAAGAGAAGCTAAGTGATTTGCCCACTGTCACACAGCCCACTGCCGAACAGCAGATGAGCCAGGGTCTGACGGCAAAGCCCACACCTTTTTATGATAATCTGCTCACCACATATTTTGTTAGTCGAGGCGAATATCACTGAAACCAAGAAAAGGATGCATTTCCTGAGATCAAGGTAAACAGTGTCAAAAGCAGGTATTTAAAAAGGCCGAGAGGAAGGAATAAGAGCCACTACAACGTCTCAGCAGAGAAATAAGTTAAGAGACTAAGAATAGAGAGACAGCAAGGACACATCAAGTGAAAACACCAGAGAAGAGATACTAATTAAAACGTCAATTGTCTGGAACGTGAGGCCCAGAAGAGACTTGTATTCTGGCAAGCCTAGTAGAGGGCAAACAAGACAGTCTATGTTGAATAGCAGTCTCTGAAATATTCTTTCTGCTAATTACATTTTTAGATACTAATTTGTGGTTCTTAATATATCTCAGAAGGGTCTTAAGAAAAGGGTACTCAGACCCCACCGGCCAATGACCCATGACCATGGATAAGCTTCAGGGGTCTCTGGAACCTAAAACTATACACAAATTTGTGTATGCCCATATCCCTGGGCATAATCTATCATATTCTGACTGAAACTTGCAATTCTGAAGTAATTTAAAAATCACTATCTAGTTATGTTCCTAGGTTATGAGTTTCTTAAAAGGCATTCAAAAAAAGTAGCTTTCTCAAATCCCGAAGGCTAACTGGTACAGGACCTGGTAGCAGAAAGTCTCAGGCCCTGATGGGTCAGATAAAGGCACGAGGAAATGGCTCTCTGACCTGAGAAGTGGGACTTTTTTCGAGTCAGTTGTGGGCTGACTTTGGAACTCATACTTCCCATATTACCTTCTAGTTCTAAACACACAAGTAGGAAACAAAACTGTTTTCTTCCAAATGTTTCCCGCAAAGTCCTCACTCTGAAGGAATGTATATAAAAGCCAACAGGTAGTAAGCACACCAGTGACAGCAACGGTTCTCATTTTATTGCTGGTGTTACCACCACTGCCTCTGGGAACGTGAGGAGTACTTACTCCACATGTTCACGCTAGTTGCACAGCTGTTAATACAACTATTTCACACTGAAACCTGGCAAAAAGAAAGTTGGCAGGGAACCCGAACAAGGAATTTTAAGAGAGAATCCTCTTTAAACACATAAAAAAAAAAAAAAACTAATAAAATGAACCAATGGGTCAACATAAAGGAAATTTGGGTTGTCATGAGCCACTCCCTACCCTGGACCCATTAATCCTTTACATTTGGATACTGGAAGCCTGGCAGAAATACACTGTCAGCAACAGGACAAGCAGCAGGACTCTGTTAGCAGTAAAGACCCAGTGTGTCTGCAGAAACTCAAAATCCAGAAGAAAGGCTGCTCTACCGGCCAGTGCTGGAAGCAGACACTGGCCCAATCAGGCTGCTTGTTTTGCTGAAGTCAAATGTAATTAAATCGTCCAAGCCAGTCACATTCATGAAGTCAGGGAAATACACAGATACATCAAAATTCCTATCAACCTTTGTAGAATCAACTCTTGTGCCATAAAACTGAATGTAATCATTAATAAGCTAAATTGAGAAAAATGCATTTCAACTTCTTTGACTTTCTTTACCTTACCCATGGTACAGGTAGTAGTAAAAGCAACAAAATCATGAAGAGACACAGTTGACAGGAGGAAGATAAAGAACAGCTATAGGCTTAAGTGATTTTTCCAGTATCCTATAATCCCTCAGGTTGTTTTTAGCTTTGAACTTCTGGGTAGTACATTTCTTAAAGTAAGAAAAATGGAATTTAGGAAATGTGCATCAAAAGCAGTTACAGGTTTGAAAAGATATGAAGTGTGATTTTCCTCTGGACTGAATTATTTGTAGAACTAAAAAGCACCTTAACCAATGTCAATTTCTTGGGGTTTGATACTGTACAACAGCTATATAACATGTCATCATTGGGGTAAAATTGACTAAGAGGTCACGGGATTCCATATACTATTTTTGCAAATTCTCGAGAATCTATAATTATTTCAAAATAAAGTTTTTTTTTTAAAGTGCTTTAAAGTATATACTGCACTGTAATTGAAGACCAGAGTCTTCTGACAGAACAGCAAACTATAATTAAACTAAAACATTTGATGAGGCCAAAGGAACTGCAGACATTAGAAATTAATACCGCCTTTAGGGAAGGAGTAGTCACTTATTACCACCACCTTTCTGCTTAACAATCAAAAATGTAAAATGTGTCCACACTTTGACCCAATTTTACTTCCAGGAACAGAACTTACAAAAGGAAGAATGCATAATTTATTTAAAAAACTATTCAAAGAAACAAAATAAATGAAAGAAAATGGCTCATTTACACCCATCAGAGGGAGAAAGGTAAATTTGGGAAAATTCATAGTTTTCCTATGCCTGACTTTCCAAAAAGGTAAAATCACAAAAACACAAGGTCACGATATAATATCTACATTGAAAATTTCATGTTTTAACAATAACCAAAAAAATTTTCATTTAAGTAAATAAAAACATGACTTTGAATGCCCATCTACTTTCTGTAGAAAACCTAAATTTCATGCAAATGAAATACAAACCTGTGCTTTGATGATTTGCTAAATATATTATATTTTCTTTATTTTTTGGCAAATCTCCATATAGCAATATCTAAAAGATAAAACAAAAGGAAACATTAATATTTCAAAACATGCACTACTGTAACAAACAAAATAGGACACTGTCAAAAAATCGACAAAGTCATGACTATTTCCACCCATGATTAACAAAAGTTAGATTTCTCTTAGCAGCATCAGAGACCATAAATGGCACATGTGTATAAAGTAGTTAAGTGGAGGGCAGGTTAATGGTTATAAAGTGAAACAGAATGATCAACACCCTCATGAGAAAAACATAACAAGCATTTATTTACTGACTGCTTATAGTATCTGAAGCTTTTTCTGTAAGATACATCTTCCTTCAAAAAGCCCACAGTGTAGTGGAAGAGACAGCCGTGTAATACAGTTAACAGGAAGACGTTAACACAAACATTATGAAAAGACGACACATTTTAGATCAGAGAACTGTCGACTGAAGAGCAGAAGCAGCATCGTTAGGTGTGGTTTCGGCAGATGGGATGAAGGAAGGACATTCAAGAAAAGGTGGACAAAGAAATGGAGTGGTAGCGTCTGAGGTGTCTGGGGCCTGTGGAGGCGCCCCCAGCACTTTCGAGTCAAACGGCTGCATGCAGGGTTGGTGAGCTGGAGCAGGGACCCCAGGGAGATCTGGACCAGAATGGGAAAAGTCTTTTGAATACCAAACTGAAGATTACAACTTCATTTTGTAAGTAACAGGGAAACCTGGCTCACGATTAGGACCCTCTATATCTCTGTGAAGAATAGAGAAAGTTCACTGGGGCGCCCGGCTGGCTCAGTAGGTGGAACGCATGACTCTTGAGCTCAGGGTCATGAGTTCAAGCCCCATGCTGGGCATAGGGCTTCCTTAAAAAAATAAAATTAGAAGAAAAAAAAAAAACCAAACCAGAGAGAGTTCAGGATATAGGTGACTTCCAGGACTGGGGCGGGCGGCCGGGATGCAACATGTGAGCTGCACACGGCGGTTCCAACTCTAGCAGTCTTTTTTTTTTTTATTATTATGTTATGTCAATCACCATACATTACATCATTAGTTTTGGATGTAGTGTTCCATGATTCATTGTTTGCGTATAACACCCAGTGCTCCATGCAGAACGTGTCCTCTTTAATACCCATCACCAGGCTAACCCATCCCCCCACCCCCCTCCCCTCTAGAACTTCAGTTTGTTTCTCAGAGTCCATCGTCTCTCCTGGTTCATCTCCCCCTCTGATTTCCGCCTCTTCATTCTTCCCCTCCTGCTATCTTCTTTTTTTTTTAAACATATAATGTATTATTTGTTTCAGATGTACAGATCTGTGATTCAAGAGTCTTGCACAATTCCCTGCGTTCAGCAGTCATGTTTTATTTCTTAAACGGGATGGTAGGTACACAGGTGTTCATTATGAGCCTGTAGTTCCGTTATGTCTTAAATATTTCACAAAATTAAGAAATTAAAAGTATATTTTTAAAGACTTTAAAGGAAAGGACTGCTAACAGTGTTTTTTTTTTATTATTCAGGGCATTTTTGTTTCTCAGTATCTTGTCATCATGGGTTATGCAAGATTATGAATTAACTAAGGGTTTTTAGATCTATGCTTTTAGATGTCCACACAGATCTTTTGGTCACAACACTCTTCGTTAACATCTTCACAACAGAAGAAAGAAAATGACATCAACTCGGTATCTCTGTAGAAAAGTGTAACTAGAGGACATAACACTGCGGGGATCAGGGATGCAGACTGAGGTTTCTACGCTCTTCCCCAGAAAACTATACCATGCTATACGTGTAATATATGTTTAAATATTTGCTCAATTTTTTATTAATAAAGTCTATCAGTGCCAAAAAAACAAAACAAAACCCTAAACCAACAGTTTGATCTATGCAGGGTTAAAAGAGGAGTTCTTGCTTGTGAACAACCCCCATTCTCTGGCCAATAAGCAGGAACTGCTTCAACAGCACAGGTACAACGCACTGCGTTGACAATACTGCAGCCACACGACCTTCTAACTTTTGGCTTAAGTTCCCTGGGTGGGACATTCACATTTAAAGGTCTCAGTTTAATTGGTTCAACCTGATTACCACTCTTTGGAGACCTGCCTGCCCCCTAGCTGAAGTCAGCAGTTGAACCATCCAAGAAGAGGCTCTCCCTTTCCTTTCCTGCTCTGAGCTTGATTAATAGACTTGTCAGGATGCAGCCTTTGAAGGTAAATAACAAGACAAGTTATTAAAAAGCAGTTGTTTTTTTTTTTTTTTTACTTTGATTGTGGTAATTCTGGCACGTTCCGACTGGATGGGGCCAGCAGCACAGGTTGTAAAAAAAAATCACCCAAGGCAGAATGAAGGAAACAGAAGTTTACTGAATACACTGCAAGACAGGAGCAGGAAGGACAGCCAGGAGAGACTGTCTACCTAGGCAGGGGTGAGGTGCTGTAGTAGCAGGTATGGGAACATACGGAATTCACCTGGTTGTAAACATCCCACTGATAGGTGATGGCCTATAGCTATTTCCAGGTGGGTCGCTTAATGAGCCTGTTGGCATTCAGCTCAGTGGTCCCTGTGGGCCCTTTTCCCTTGCTCACGTTTCCAGTGCTGAAGCCTGCTGCCTAGAAGTGGCCTCTCTGGTATCTAGAGAAAGTAAGTAGTGAATTTAATTGGGCAAAACAGATGGAGAAAACATAGTTCTACTGTTAGATCACTCTGAAGGAGAAAAACCTAACTCATAGCCACTGAAGGGAAAATATATACCTACATCTTTCATACTTCTAAAGATTATTCTTCAATATGCATAGTATCTCGCTGAAATAAAAAGTATTTCCAAATAAAATGCAAGAAGATGGGAAAAAAGGGTAAGCCTTTCACAAAACATAATTTAGCTATCTTAGAGTAAATATTTGGGCTGACTGCCTATTTAAATTTTTTCATTTGCCACTATAAATTGGTTGGAATTCAACAGAAATAAGTTAGAAAAGAGTAGCCTTTCATAGTTAAAACCTGAAAAAAGATCTAAAAGCAAAGTAAATGAAATTATGAACTACAAATCTTACTGTGTAATAGTTGCAAATCATTAAGTACTCTGAATTAATGTTGACTAACCAAAGAAAGGAATACATAATTACAATCTTAGGTATCAAATATATGCAGTTTTAAGGCCCTTCACTTGGTTTATTTCCAAGATTTCAAAGAAAAAAGCATTTCATTCTAATTTAAAACTGTCAGATTTTTTTCATTCATTTAAGTGAAAGTTTTTAAATTTACTAACAAGGAGGGGAAGAAATGCAGATTCTCAAATACTTAACACTTAAGTATTTAACAGTTATTAACAGTTATTACTACCTTATTAACAAATATATGGTTAGATAGCTGTAGTATCTAAATTAAAAAAAAAGTTCCTAAGAACTTACAAAATACCTATACATATAAATTATTAAATGATTAGGTAGGGACCAAGGGCAGGCTGCCCCTAGACGGGCCACTTTGGCATAAAGATTAAGTTAAAAGTAATCAAAACCCAGCAGATGCAGGAAAAGCTATCTGCCTGGCTCTCAAAGACCTAAATTTGCATTGAAAAGGAGAGCCAGTTCCAGGAAGAGAGCTCTAAATAGACTCCCCTTTACCTAAGAAACTGATCTGCATAATAGGGCACCTCCTTTCACCTTCTTGCCAACAGCCTTTTTCTTGTATCCTAAACCCCTCTCACCCTCTTTAGCTCAGGTAAGCTTCCCGTTGACTGTGCACTATCTTTGGAATCTCATGTGTGTGTGTGGAGTCCCCATACATACACCTATTAAATTTGGTTTTCTCCTGTTAATCTGTCTCGTGGCAATTCGATTCTAAGTCCACCTAGAAGGACCACAGGGCAGAGGAAGGTCTTCCTCCCTGACAATTATACGATGACCTATAAGCCTACCGGCACTGTCTCATTGTAATCATCTTAAATCCGCTCATCCTCAGCATGCATCTACCTCTTCTCCAAAGCCTTCCCGCCTTCTAACCCAGAGCCCAGGATTAATCACACCCCTCTTTTGCCCTGGAACAAACCCTGTTCACACTCCTAGTGTGAACTCCTAAGGAGCCTCAACCACAAGTTGTGCATATTTATTTGCAAGTCACCTGTGTGTACGGGGGGCGGGGGGGCTCATAAGCTCTTCTGTGGCAGGGTCTTCATTGTTTTTCTACCCCCCGAGGCCAGGACTCAGATGGTTTTCAGCACAAGTTTACTGAATCATTAAGCTGCACTTTTATTTTTCACAAGCAGATAAAGCTACATCTCAATTTCAGCAGTAGATAAAGCTAGATCTCAATTACAGCAGTAAAAGGTTTTGGAATAAACATAAGTAAAACACTTTAAATGCACCAGTGACTTAAGGCATTCTGTGAATCTTCTAGTACATGTATTTTGAATCACATTAATCAGGTCTTTTGCAGGTAATTTGTTCCTTCAAAACAGGGCACATGAAAAACATGGCTTTTTTTGTTCTTCCTAATTCTTTAATTTTAGGTCCATCATAACTGTTGATTTTAGCTCATCCATTTTTTTAAAAGCTCATCTAAAGTCTCTATAGAGGGGCGCCGGGTGGCTCAGTCAGTTAGGTGTCTGCCTTCGGCTCAGGTCATGATCCCAGGGTCCTGAGATGGAGCCCCATGTCGGGCTCTCTGCTCAGTGGGGAGCCTGCTTTTCCTTCTCCCTCTGCCTGCCGCTCCCCCTGCTTGTGCATGCGTGCTCTGTCAAATAAATAAAATCTTGAAAAAAAAAAAGTCCCTATAGAAAAAAGAACAATTTTTCCTTTTCATTTTATTAATTCAGAAGGGGACAATAAAAATGCTCTTTGAATAATTATCTTCATTGCAACTGATCCTCTAGTTACTTTTCTGCTTTAGTCAAACAAACTTGTTTAACTTGCACAAACCGGCTATCAGAAGGCGGCCTGGATGTAGATGTAGACTTCTTTCACCTCACCTTGACCGTATCTTTATAGTGTTTTTAATTTTCTCCCATGATATGTAAACAACCTCAAGACTCTTTTGTATCCTGAAAAGAGGGAGTAAAATGGAATCTACAGTGATCACATGTTTAACACAGCAGAGTATCTAATAATACCACCGGAACATAAATGCATACCATTCTTTTTTTGTGGAAAAAAAAACAAAAACAGATTCTTCATTTATCTCAATAATATCCATTTTCTTTCAGTATGCAAAATGAAATATTTTTTTAAAAACTTTTTCACTGCCCTTAATATAGACTCTGTTGAGGGCAACCGGAGTATGCTACCCCAAAATATGCCACATTGGCATAAGGATATTTTGAGGTGAAGACAAGTGTGAGGTGAAGACAAATGAGAAACATCAGACACAGGAATACCTTTCTGGCTTCCCCCTTTCTGCCGAAGTCATAAGCTTCCCTTTGTAAGGGTGATGTTAATACCCATTCCTAAAGGTGTTCCCTTCTAGAGTGCCAGAAAGACCAGCGATAGCATGAGAGGAGTCTGCACAGCAAACCTTACTAAACCACCCTTACCTATCACACATTCCCTAGGGACATGCCCACAATTTACCAGCCCTAATGGCACAAAGCCCTTTCTCTGTCTAGTCATGTTTCCAGAAGTTACTGCCCTTTTTTAAAATGACATATAAACCCCTCAAACTGAGTCTATTCACTTCTTTTGATTTTCACTTCTTTTCTGCGAGGCACCAATGCATGTAAAAATATTAACATCAGTAAAATGTGTATGTCTTTTCTGCTGTTAATCTGACTCTTGTCAGTTTAATTTGCAGACCTCAGCTATGAACCTAAGAGAGTAGAGGAAAAGTTTTTCTTCCTCTACACTGCAACATAATAATCACTAAGAGCACAAGTTAAAGTATTTGATTTGAATTAAGACTTGGATTTGAATCCTAGTCTATCACCTTAGTAATTGTGTGTAATTGAGCAAAGTCCCTTACCTCTCCACCATCTATTTCTTTACATGTAAAATGAATGTGCTAACAGCAACTACTCCTAATTAATGAGATCAGGTAAACTACTTCACACAATGCCTTGAACATAGTAAGCATCCCCCCAAAAGTTAGCTGTTGTTATTATTGTCCAATAAAGTGAAATTTTTTGTTCACAACTGTGTTAAGTGATTAATGGGTAAGAGGAAAAAAAAAAGTCTGATTACACAGAAATGCAGCTATAAGTTGTTTTAATAAGATTACATATACACTTTACGATGTTTATAATCATTTGAAATGAATTTTTAAATGTATTTTTAGGCCAATGAAATATATCACGAGTTAACCAGTAAGATTTCTACTGTAATGCATACAAACACGATGGTCTTTTTCTGCCCAATCTCAAGCAACACTTCATTGAATAGGAAAATTACAATGCCCTCTGAACCAAGATCAAAGTAGAAACATAGTCATTTGTCTAATAAGCAGTATGCTAAAATAATGATCATGCAACATTTAAAAGGAACCTTACAAATCACAAAGCTTTCTTATACATTCTTCACGTGTGTCCCTTGGTACTGTCCTTATTCTACAGGGTGTTTTGCTGAGCACCTATGACATGCCAGTCACTGAGCGCAGTTTCGCATGGTGTCTCATTTAGTCTTCAAAACAGCATGACAGCAAGTATTCGACTGAAGGAGGAGAATACTGAGCTGAGAAGCTCACTTATTCAAGCTGACACATACTATGGCAGAGAGCTAGGAATTACACTCCGGTTTCTCACACCAAGATCCAAAACTCTTTCGAATGTTATAAAACTATTCTCTGCAAAAATTCGAAATAAGAACTTTGAATGAGAAACCTTCCCATATATTAGAAGCTTATGTGGGGGCTCCTGGGTGGTTCAGTCGTTAAGCGTCTGCCTTCGGCTCAGGTCATGGTCCCAGGGTCCTAGGATCGAGCCCCGCATCGGGCTCCCTGCTCGGCGGGAAGCCTGCTTCTCCCTCTCCCACTCCCCCTGCTTGTGTTCCCTCTCTTGTTACCTCTCTCTGTGTGTCCAAAAAAAAAAAAAAAAATCTAAAAAAAAAGAAGCTTATGTGATTTTTTCCGTCTGAACACTAAGGAGATAAGAAACTCATGAGAAAAAATTAAGTAGACATAAAAAATTTTCCTCCAGAAATGCAAATGCAGTCGGGGAACAAAGCAATACCTAAGCCAGGAAGAGCAACTGACGTTCACTCTCCGGGCTCTAGCTTCCACAAACCCGTGCTGAGCCGCACAAGCTCCGTACAGTGAAGCAAGGCTAGGAGCCAGCGGCATTGCTCCTGTATTCCCATGACACTTGATTCTTTTCTTTCTTTCATAACTTCATACACGCTTTTTTAAACTGACTTCTTTCTACACTGCTAAGCCGTGTGTTGAGAGACTATTTTCTCATTCTAAAACATGAGTGCCTATGGGCACCTGGGTGGCTCAGTGAGTTAAGTGTCTGCCTTTGGCTCGGGTCATGATCTTGGGGTCCTGGGACTGAGCCCTGAGTCGGGCTCCCTGCTCCACGTGGAGTCTGCTTCGCCTTCTGCCTCCTCCCCCTGCTTATGCTCATGCTCTGTCTCTCCCTCAAATAAATAAAATCTTTAAAAAAAATAAAATAAAATAAAACATGAGTACCTAGCATGTGGTTAGCACTTTGGGTGATGCTCCTTTCCAGGTATCACCCCCTGGTTTCTTTTTGGTTCTGCAATCCCCACCTGGAGGCCAGGCAGGATAAAGCTGTCTTCCAAATACCACTTCCACACACATACAGTCCTCTAAAATATCCAAGCAACACTTGCTTATTTGGGGTTTCCATTGCTAGTTCCCACACAGAAAGGGGAAACAAAATAAGCCTTAGAGAACTGCGTAGGTTCAAAAGTAGCAAGAAGTACAGGTTTTTATTGACAAGCAAACAAAGGTTTCTCTATATCGCTGGCTGTTGCAGAATGTCCTCTTTATAAGGTCTCTGACCTTATTCTTTCTCAGTCTTACTTCTGAGCGTACAGTTCATGTTTCTTTCCCCTTTATCTATTTAAGAATACAATTAGACTCACTAGACCAGCAGTCCCTATTAAATCAAAACCTGTCAAGCAGTAAGC